>NC_082387.1:5172897-5195397 GCF_031168955.1 Gadus macrocephalus | reverse complement strand
CAATCAAAATGTGACCAGAGGAAAGGAAGAAATTTACCCAGAAAGACAGGACTCAGGAAGGGGGGCAGGTGAACAAAGTCAATGCTAAAGGACCACAGCGGAGTCAGAGTCCTCATGTTGAGCAGAGTGTGTGCAGCCCGATGGAGAGCAGAGTGGGAGGATGGATGTGTTAGTTCTAATGAGATATGAGCGATAAGCAGGACATGTGTGAGTGTTGACGTCTCTATCTTCCTCATCCATCCTCTGTGTGTGTCTGTGCACATATTGCCTGTGGTGGCATCTCCTCTCCCCTCTGTGGGCTGGTGTTTGTGACAGGACAGACTGTCTGTGTTTCCTTTGGTCTGAGGACATCCTATCAAAGGTACAGAGCCTAAAGCACATTGAGTCATCATGAACTACCAGGAAGTTCCTTTATGTGTGTAGTGATTGCGATGTGGGTGTGAGTTATTTTTAACCGTCCAGATGTGTCCCGTGATATAATCATCTGGATGTTTCTGTCCTGTAGCCCAGAGTTCATTCCTCTTCTCCCTGTTTTTAACGAAGAGAGGTTAACACAGGCACACACAGACACACACACACACACACACACACACACACACACACACACACACACACACACACACACACACACACACACACACACACACACACACACACACACACACACACTCACAAACAGACACACAGACACACACACAGACAGAGACAGAGACACGCACGCACACACACACACACACGCACACACAGTATGTGTGCACATCTGGCCAGCGCTGGCTCACAAACGCCTTAGGGAGTTGAGGACACTTAACCACTGAATCAATAGTATTAAGTGTATCAATACTAGATCTCTGTCAGACCTGGTCTATCAATCACAGACAGAGACAGAGGGGGGAGGGGTTAAATAACATGTAGAGGTGTTACGGATGAAGAGCACTGCATCTGTTCTGCATGTTTATAAGCTACACAGGGACTATGAGCAAGGGTAACAGTTGCCTCAAATGTTAAGTGCCTGACGTGTGTGTGTGTGTGTGTGTGTGTGTGTGTGTGTGTGTGTGTGTGTGTGTGTGTGTGTGTGTGTGTGTGTGTGTGTGTGTGTTTGTTTGTTTGTTTGTTTGTTTGTTTGTTCACATGTTTGTGTGAACACAATAGTACCCATGTCAGTGCTTAATCCAAGACAGAACCCCATCTCCTTCCTATAATAAGAGACAATTTATTCTCCTCATATCCACCCTCTTGAGAAAAGCGTTTCCAACAGCTCAGTGATAGTTATGTTCAATGACAGTTATTTCCCAGAGATAGAAGAGTTGGGCCTGAGAACTTAAGTCCATGTCATCCATGTGGTTTGGTCAGATTTTATGCCGTCACAAAGTTGCGGCATTTGTGTCAGCAGGATGTGCTGGGTGTCAGTGTCTGCATTGTATCTGGGAGTGGCGTCCATTAGAACTCCCAGTGGGTGTTCCCCGGGCACATCAAGTGTCTCTGGAGCCGCTTGGTCGCATGTTGTGTTAAGTAAAGCCCTTCAGCTGAGACATTCGGAAGACACAGCATTTCATTCATTGTGATTCTTCTTTGTATACATACAGGTACAAACACGCAAGCACATAAACGTTAAATATATGATTCCAAACACACCTACCATCTCACAAGCATGAACACACTTACAACCGCACAGGCTTGAATTCACATCCAAACACAAACACACACACACACACACAACCCTGGTATATATACAGTTCACTTGCATTCACACATGGTTGCATTTATCCTCTCCAACCCATAATCAGTTTTATGTGCAGCCAGTTGTTTGGGCTGCAGTCAAGAGCGAGAGGGTCTGGAGGACAAACAGGATGTCTAGAGGTGTGCGGACATTTCCAGCGCTGACTCGAGTTCATCACATGGTCCGCTCGCTAACTAAAATTTCCACTTATATTCTTCAAAATTCTTCTTTAAATAAAATAAAAAATAAAAAAATTAAAAAAAAGACATACGTGTGCTTGTGTGACGGTGTTCCCCTCCGAGACGTCTTGGCTGTAGGTCTGACCTCTTACCTTTGACCCTTCATGCCACTTCCTGTCATGGGGGGAAATTAAGCAGTCCACACACAGCCCTGCAAACCAGGTCAATGACTTCAGCAGAAATGGAGGGAGAGAGGAAAAAAAGAACGGAAAAAGAGTGAGAGGGGAAAACCTGAGTGAAAGGCAAGGAATGACACAAACTAAACAAAAAGTTAACGAGAGACATGACCAGACGAAGAGTCCCATAGAGAAAAGTAGAAGGCCCAGTCCTTTTAACAACTCTTCTTTCATCTCTTTCCCTACACCCCTCCCTCTCTCTCTCTCCATCCCTCTCCATCTCTGTTCCTCCTTTCTTCGCTGCCTCTCCCTCTCCCACTCTCCATCTCTCCCTCTCTCCCACTCTCTCCATCCTCTGTTTCCCCTCCTCCCTCTCTCTCCCTCTCCCAATCTTTCAATCTCTCTCTCCCTCTCCCTCTCTCCCACTCTATCATCCTGTTTCCCCTCCCTCCCTCTCTCCCACTCTATCTCTCCTCTCTCCCTCTCTCCTACTTTCTCCCTCTCCCTCTGTTTGCCCTCCCTCCCTCTCTACCACTCGCTCCCTCCCTCTCCCTAAGAGGGGCCCTTACCCCTGACTGATGTGTAAACCACGAGGTGTGTGTGTGCCCTCAGACGTGGCGGTGGGTTGTCCGTTCGGCGGGGACGACCGCGGTGGCCGTGTCCTGATCTTCAACGGCCGCAGAGACGTGGCTGCCCGGGGCCTGGCCCTGAGCCAGGAGCTGCGAGCGGCGGCGCCCGCGGCCGGGGGTCTGCCCGGGTACGGGTTCACCCTGAGAGGGGGCCATGACCTGGACAACAACCACTACCCTGGTAGGAACACATCTCCTGCACAGTGTGGTTCCTCCTTGTCTTCCAACACTCTCTAACTGTTGTGTGTTCAGAAAATATAATATAAAATAGATATCTTATAAAAGAAAGCAGGCCTATTTTCTCCCAAATGTCGGCGTGCTGTGGGCCCAGTGTATCTCCGCTGGCTCGGAGCAGCGAGGGGAGCCTGAAATTGGGGATTTCTTTCTCCACATTTTGTTTCATCTTTCTATCCTGCTTCTCCTTTCCCTCAATTTGCCATAATAACAGATTTCATCATTCCACAAACAGGATATCTTGGGAAATACACACACATGCATATTCAAGCCTATGTACACAACCACAAACACACAACACACACACACACACACAAACACTCAAACTGTATTGAGGATTACAGATTGGGTTGAAACCCAGGCCTCTCAGAGGAGGAAGCAATACAGAAGCTCATGGGTGGCACAGCTTTCAGACAACACACACACACTTACACACACAAGCACACACACGCAAACGTGCGTCGGACGTGCATGTTTTGTGTGTCGTTTATGGGCTGGTGGGCGGAAGTGGGACACTCGTGCAAATGGTGTGTCGTTAGCAGAGCAATAAAGCCAGGTGCTTCAAAACGACCAGAGGGTTGTTTGATCAACGTCATGTGAGGAGGAGCCTGGATCCGGGGAACTGTGGGGGCCCCGGGCCAACTGCTGCAGGCCCCTATCAATGCTAAACATTATTATTACTGCACACAGTAAAATAGAGGGCGGTTCAGCTAGAGCCAATCAACGACCAGAAGAGAGATGTAAGTGAGCAAAGCAGCTAGACTCCGTCAAGAGGGCAATCACTCCATCTGATCATTCATCATCGTCACATATGCTCTATTAGAAGTACTTTTAACCGTGGTGCCATTTTTTTATAGGAAGTATAACACAAGTACAGTCCCCTCCAAAAGTATTGGAACGGCAAGGCCAATTTCTTTGTTTTTGTTGTTCACTAAAGACATTTGGTTTTAAGATCACAAGATGAGTATGAGACAAGAATCCGGAATTTCAGCTTTTATTTGCTGGTATTTACATTTAGATGTATTAAAGGTGCCATGACATGCTATTTTATGGATGCTTTAATATAGGTATTAGTGGACCACTAACCCAGTATTCGAAGACGTTCCCGAAATTCAGCCTTGGTGCAGATTTCGAGCCAGTCGCACATTGAGCTTCCCCCAAATGCGCTGTTTTGGTGTCTGTAGCTATAATGCAAATGAGGAGGAGCGAGGCGGGCAAGGAGGAGGGTGGGGGTGTGGCCCTGAGCAGCTTGCAGCCACGGTACCATGCGCTCTGTTTCCAGTGGATGTGTCGCAATGGCGAGGCGCACACAGCCTTTAGCCGTGTTCTGTAAATATTCTAGAACATACGAGAGTCCTGGAGCTCTATATCTAAATAATATCATATACATAGATATCTATATCATATAATATATATTTTCACGGCCAAAAGCTGTGTGAGCCGATATTATGAATCTCAAACGACCGCGTTGGGTTCTCCGACGTTCCTGGTTCTTCCACGTCCACATCAATCTGAAATAGACTAAACCGCGACATGGAGGAGAAAAGGATTGTTGCCAGGCAGCGCTTAGGCACCTCCGCCTCCTGCAGCGCCGAGGCAGTGGTCCCTCGGCAGCGGTCCCTCGGCAGCGGGAAGCGGGGCTCAAGCGGGAGACATTCGCCGCCAACAATCCCTTTCTCCTCCATGTCGTGGTTCATGTTCTTGAGGGAGTCAAAGCCAAAGTTCCTTTCCCACAATTCATTCTCAACCATGGCTGAGATAACTCCCACTACGAGTCTCGTTGTAGAAATACCAGAGACGATCGAGAGTCCGACATGTTATGCGCCATAACACCAAAAGCAGAACGGTTATCCAACTAACAAGGAAGTGTACAACACTTGCGTTACAGTCCTGGAGCTCTATATCTAATCTGAAGTAGACTGAACCGTGTGCTGCTGGCTGCCCGCTGCCGGGCGGTGGTGCTTCGCGGCGGTGTTGCCTCGCAGCAACCGGCGGCATGTCGCAGTTCATGTACTTCAGGGACTTTGTCTGCCAATTTTTCTACGTAAATTGGCAGACAAAATGTTTCTGTATACTTAGGAATTCATTCTGCTTCTACCATCATCCGTTACTTTGTCAAGAAATATTAATG
This sequence comes from Gadus macrocephalus, assembly GCF_031168955.1. Lineage (NCBI taxonomy): Eukaryota > Metazoa > Chordata > Actinopteri > Gadiformes > Gadidae > Gadus > Gadus macrocephalus. The sequence continues at coordinate 5,190,331 of NC_082387.1, read as the reverse complement.
AGCCTGTTCCTGAAGCAGCCATGCACGCCCAAGCCATGACATTACCTGCTCCATGCTTCACAGATGAGCTTGTATGCTTCGGCTCAAGAGCAGTTCCTTTGTTTCGCCATACTTTGGCCTTCCTATCATTTTGGTAGAGATTAATCAGACCCTCCAGGTTTTCGCGATGTTGCGATTTGTAACTTCAACGCAAAATCAACCAATCACCGCGAATGGAGGGCGGTGTCGCAATTTTAACCCACACCGTAACTTTCCCGCAAATTTGACCAATCAGTGGCGTCGTCTTGAACTGACGTCGACAAACTACCTTCCGCCGTACATTGTGTGGTTTGTTTTCAGTAATAACTTATTTAACAAATGACATCAGGAAAATCGCAACTTTTATCGCAACTTTCACTTCCTCTCGCACTGTAATCGCAACTAAAACATTAAAAACAACGGAACTTTCATCGCAACTTTTTGGAAAAGCTCACGCAACATCAGGCATTTTAGGGTTTTTAGGGTCTGCCATGGAGCCTGGTCGGGCACATCCCGAACAAACTACGTGGCACCCCCCCTCTCTTCATCCCATGGGCCCACCACCTGTGGGAAGACCCGTTGGGGTCGGGTGTGCAGCCACATGGGTGGCAGCGAAGGTCAGGGGTCTCGACGGACCAGACCCGGGCGGCAGAAGCTGGCTCTGGGGACGTGGAACTTCACCTCGCTGTGGGGAAAGGAACCGGAGCTTGTGAGGGAGGTGGAGCGCTATCAGTTAGATCTGGTGGGGCTTACCTCCACGCACAGTCTCAGCTCTGGTACCGTGGTCCTGGATAGGGGTTGGACTCTATTCTTCTCCGGAGTTGCAGAGGGCGTGAGGCGCCGGGCGGGTGTGGGGATACTCATAAATCCCCGGCTGAGCGCCGCGGTGTTGGAGTTTACCCTGGTAGACGAGAGGGTCGCCTCCCTACGCCTAAGGGTTGTAGGGGGGAAAACTCTGACTGTTGTTTGTGCGTATGCACCAAACAGCAGTTCATAGTACTCGGCCTTCTTGGAGACCCTGAATGGAGTCCTGTATGGGGCTCCAGTAGGGACTCCGTAGTTCTGCTGGGAGACTTCAACGCCCACGTGGGCGTTGAAGTCTCTGTGAGGGTACGATGGAGCATGAGATTGGCCGGAGAATCGGAGCAGCGGGGGCGGTATTGCGTTTGCTTTACCGCACCGTTGTTACGAAAAGAGAGCTGAGCCGCAAGGCAAAGCTCTCGATCTACCGGTCGATCTTCGTTCCTGTCCTCACCTATGGTCATGAGGGTTGGGTGATGACCGAAAGGACGAGATCACGGGTACAGGCGGCCGAGATGAGTTTTCTCAGAAGGGTGGCTGGCGTCTCCCTTGGGGTTAGGGTGAGAAGCTCAGCCATCCGTGAGGAACTCGGATTAGAGCCGCTGCTCCTTTACTTATAAAGGAGTCAGCTGAGGTGGTTCGGGCATCTGGTAAGGATGCCCACTGGGCGCCTCCCTTGGGAGGTGTTTCAGGCACGTCCAGTGGGGAGGAGACCTCGGGGAAGACCCAGGACTAGGTGGAGAGATTATATCTCAACACTGGCCTGGGAACGCCTCGGGATCCCCCAGTCAGAGCTGGTCAATGTGGCCCGGGAAAGGGAAGTCTGGGGTCCCTGCTTGAGCTGCTCCCCCCGCGACCCGACCCCGGATAAGCGGATGAAGATGAGATGAGATGAGGAAAATCGCAACTTTTATTGCAACTTTCACTTCCTCTCGCACTGTAATCGCAACTAAAACATTAAAAACACCAGAACTTTCATCGCAACTTTTTGGAAAAGCTCACACAACATCAGGCATTTCAGGCCGCAACAATCTCATCCTGGAGGGACTGATTAATCTTGGTCTCATCAGTCCATAAGAAGCTTTTTGGCTCATCTCTGTAAAATTCATTGCAAATTCCAATCTGGCCTTCAGATTCTTACTGCTGATGAGTGGTTTGCATCTTGTGGTATGGCCTCTATATTTATTCTCTCGGAGTCTTACAGTACAGTACAGTACAGACCAGCACCACCCATCGCAGGGAGAGGTTGTCCCTCTCACAAGGCGCAGAACGCAGTGCTGGTTGGCCGTCGGCTGTAGTCTCTGCGGCGTGTTCAAGTGCAACTTTGTGGCCAAGACACGGTCTTCACCGCGGCTAGTTGTGAGATATTGGTTTGGTGTGTCAGGGCTTTAAGGTGAGGGTCATAGCCTGACGCAGCTTGCAAACTGCACCGTCCGTCAACAGATGACGGAAGGCGTGGCTGACGGATGGGTGATTAGTCTTTACATTACGTGCTTTCCCGGGTCGTTCCACAAAGGTGATTTTCATTGGTCAGAGGCCGAGTAGTGTCACAGTGCATAAATTTGTAGGGATGCACCGATCGTGAAATTCTGGGCCGATACGATGTTTGAAATAACAATTTGGCCGATACTGATGTTTTATTCCCCCTTTTGTGCCAGGGAAACAAACCCTTACCCCCCACACACGCACGCACGCAGACACGCACCTCGTATACACGCACACAGAATGACACAGGGAGAGGCTTTTATGATTTGTATGAAATCATTCTGTTTATTTCAAAAACTGCGCCAACATTCAACATCAAAATTATTTCAACGTGGGCTTAGGCAGATAGGCCTACATGCGCCGAAAACAGATCACTATTTATTTTACTGAACACAGCCTGCATGACGGAGAACTAGACAGGTCTTTAGCATAATGGAAACTATGGCCAATTTTTTTTTCTTCTTACAATTTATTTGTTACCAGCATTCGTAGAGTTGATCAGCTGAGAAGGCTGTGTCTCAACTCAGGGGACGCATCCTTCGAAGGGTGCATTCGAAGGGCGATTGCATCACTGCGACGCATCAAGGCTGTCCCATTTCGAAGGCTCCTTCAAATGCGGCCGACAAATGCAATATCATCCCACTGCAAAAACAAATGGGCGTTCTCGTGTGGTGGGGGTTCCCGTTTACGCAGACTGGAACGCCCCCTTCTTATTCTTCGTCGTCTTTCTCGCTGAACTGGATTAAAAGGTCAAAGTGTACTACTCAAAAACCATGTAAATAGTGTTATAAATGAACTTCCAAAGCTTTTCAAATCTTATTTGGAAAATAACTTCACATGGTGTGTCTTTTTACAATTTATTCATTACCAGCATTCGTAGTGTTGATCAGCAGTGAAATAGTCCGCCAAAGACGTTGACGTCGCTTAGCAACCGAAGACGCTGGTGTTGACAAGTTACCGGGCGGACTACTACCCATGCGAGTGAACGGAGCGTTCCACAGCATTGAGAAGACCCGTGTAATAAAGGCCTATAATATTTTTGTTTGTGGCATAGATTTCTCCTCAGATTGGGCCAATAAAGCAATGATAACAAAAACAAAAAATACACAAACGCTCGATCAAAGGCCCGGCCCAACCCGGCTCAAGTAAATTGGTGGGAAATATCGGCGGGCCGGGTCGGGTCAATCAAAAACCAACGTTAGCCAAGTGGGGGCTCCATGATTGCTAAATCTAATGAGAGAGGTAAAATTGCCATTAAGGAAGGAAAGCATAGTATGCCTTGCGACTGTGCTTCGCAGTATGCCTTGCGAAACCCAGTATGCCTTTCGAAACACCTCGTGATTGGTCGATGAAACGCTACCAGGAACGCCTAAAGGGCGTTCTTGTGTCATGACGGAAACGCCCAAGCCTGCAGATGGACCCTTCTCGACAAATGCAGTAGCCTGGCAAGCCAGACCCATATCGGAAAGATATTGGGTCTGGTCTCGTACGGTGGCAGTGTGGGCGGGATAAACGGTTGTCTTTCAAGTTCCCTCTGCACGCAATAGGATAGCGCTACAACCAATCAAGGCAACGAAGAAGGTGACGTAGTCAGAGCGACGGAAATTTCCATGGGGAAGTGTTGCGAATGGTGGATTGAGAGAATGGAGACCAACGACGAAACTTTTACCGTATCCGGTCGGCAAAACTCAGAATACATCTTTCTTTTCCAGGAAAGACTTCAGTGCAGTTCTTTGTTAATTTCTCAAAGAAAATGATAACTTCAAGTCTTGAAGAGTCGCGGCCAAAGCCGAGTCGAAAGACAGCTGTTCGCCAGCAGCAGCAGCCATTATTGTTTACCTTTAACACGGAACCGTCGCAGCTCGGTCGTCAATCGGCTCGATACCGCCCCTCACGATCTGATTGGCCTGTCCAATTTTCTGTTTCTAGCAGCGAAAAACGACGCAGAAGGCTAGACATCCCTGGCTGCCAATTAAATTTGCTGCCGCTAGGGGCGTCTAGATTTCTAGGCTACAAATGCAGCCTTCTTTTCCCGGATTTGAAGGATACACCGGATGTATCCTTCACGGCCCAACGTATCCCAAGATTCATTGCACGTTGGAATTTTTTTCCGAAATGGCGTCAGAGAGAGCGGAAGCGGCAGTTGTAGTAAATTACATATTCAATGACAAAACTATTAAAAGAAAGTTTTAAACTATATTAGTTATTAGTACTAGACTATTTTAAATTTGTAACTTTATTGTCAAAGTTCAATTTCATTAACACGAGACATATAACGTTAAACTAATTAACGTTATATTTTATATAAGTATTATATAACTGAATCTGAATCAGAATCAGAAAACTTAATTCCCCCGGGGGGAAATTGTTCCGTTCCAGGTGCTCCGTACAAATAGAAATTACAAGCATAGAAGTTAAGATTATAAAAAAAAGGAAATTATAAATAAAACTAGAACTGCAAGCAGTTATGCAGGGGTCCAAGAAATGTGCATTTCGCCGGCACAACGCGAAGCATGTGTTCGAAACAAATGGGCACGACGTGTGCCAAAAGATGCAGCTGACTCCAGTGAATATGTGTGTATAAGGTTTTGAATGTGGGAGGTTCGGTGTGGGAGTTATAGCCCCAAACGCGTATTCCTTGGTATAGCGCCACCTAGTGGCCGGCATGTCTGGATTTTGTCGTCTGCCTAGAACTCAGGGACCTGGATCTAGTCATGCAATTGGCGTGTCTGCACCATTTACGGTTTGGGCTGTGGGCACACTTTTAGGTGCTGGAATAATAATAAAAAAAATTCTTACAAAAACAATAGGGATCCAACCTGTTGGCTTGGACCCCTAATAAAATAAAAATAAGAAAAGGACATCTCTTAGTGGGTTAGATAAAACTGCGCCATTTCTCCTCCGCTGTCCGGTTTGAACCGCAGCTGTCAGGGTTGCTAGGTGACAGGAGTGGCGCGTCATCACGCAAGGTAAAGGGTGTTAACGGCTTGTTACGCAATCTTGAAATGCTCCGTAGGGCAGACCGTCTCATTAAAAAACGTTAGCTCGGCCTTCGGTCCGGCCTTCACGGTCTACGAAGGCCACACCTTCATAGACCGCGTCCTTCGAAGGATGCGTCCCCTAGCAACCGAGGACGCCTAGCAACCGAGGATGCTTGCGTAGTGATGCGACCGAAAAAACAAAAAGTGCATTGTGTGGTTTGTCTACAAATAAAAGTGAAAGAAATTGTCGGTCGTGTGGGAGTATTTCACTGTCTCGGAGAAAGATCAGCGATATGCAGTTTGTAAGACATGTTCCAGTGACATTTCAAGAGGAGGAAGCATTAAACATCGGCCACTGCCATTGGTGAATGTCATCTTATTTTCCGATAGGCCGATAGCAGTCAACTACGCGAATATCGGCCGTTACCGATGTTCGTACGATACACAGGTGCATCCCTATACATTTGAAACCACGTTCTGATTGGATGAAGGATCCGTTGCTGCCTGAAAAGTTAAAAAAATGTCAACTTCTTGACGGAGCCGACGGATCCAACAGAACGGATGGATCCACAATGCATTGGGGCTCCGCCCATTTCAAAGTCAATGGGATCCGTCAACAGACGGATGCAGTGTGCAAGGGCTGTGATACCTTGTTCACACTACATGCATCCATCGACGGATGACCGAGGGCGTGTCTGACGTATAGGGGACTAGTCTCTGTAGACGGACACTGCAGCCAATCAAATCGATTCCCGCTACAATGGTGATATGTGGAAATACAAAAGATGACACAAACAACAGGTGGCTAAAAAACAATCCTATAATTTTACATTTCTTTAAAAAATATATAAAGGCCAGATTTTTCCTGCTTCTTCCTGCTTGTTATTGCAAAATGGATCCTGGAAACGCGTGGAGTGTATTTGCATAACCGCGATCTGATTGTCCATCGGATCCGGCGCTGCCTGAAAGGTGAACATTTCTCAACTTTTTGACGCAGGCCACGGAACCAAATGGACGGACGGACCCACAATGCAGTTCGCGAGCGCCCCATGCGAAGTCAATGAGATCCGTCGACGGACGGAGGTAATGTGAACAAGCCCTGATTGCCCACTGCATCCGTCAACGGAAGGATCCCATTGACTTTGAATGGGGTGGAGACGCAATGCATTGTGGATCCATCCATTCCGTTGGATCCGTTGGCTCCGTCAAGAAAGTAGAAAAATTGTCAACTTTTCTGGCAGCGACGGATATGTCATCCAATCAGATCGCGTATGCTCTGGCTTGACTGACGTATGCCTCTGCAAAGACTACTCCCCAATCCGTCAGCCACGCCTTCCATCATAAATTGACGGACGGTGCAGTGGTTAGACGGCGTGAGGGTGTAGACTAGGGTCACTGCTTGGGTCGAAGGTTAGAGGCTGTTGACATTTAACATTGACCAGCTACAATCTTGCTAAAGTAGTGGGGTAGGGATGGGTTTAAGAGGCTATTTGGAAGGTCATTTAGAGCCTCATTAGACAGGTAAGTAGGTTTGACTTCTCTTTATGGTCTACTTTTGATTTTTTTTTAGTTAGTCTCAAAGTAAAACATAAAACTCCTTCCAAATAGTCACTGTTAGCCTGTTAAGGCCTGTGATTAATCTTGAAACCATAACATTTATTTTATATGCAAATGGCCACACTTTCGACTTTGTCGCACTGAGGCCCGTCATAAGGCAGTTCTTTGCATGTCGCTGCAAGATGCACAAGTTCCGCACGGACGTCACAAACTGTGGGACCACACCAACGTGAGGGCCACTGAAACGGTGACTATAATGAAGGATGTGCGATTCATGAACGATTATTATTATTATTTTTATTTTTTTTGCAATCTGGTACGTACGATTAGTATCTGCTAGTGGATCGTTCATCTCGTTCTGAGGTTCTTCGATTTGCACAGAGGAACGATCGAAAGGATTCATCCATTTGATGGACAAACAAAGTTTTAAAGGAAATAAGCCATCTCCTTAGAAAAAAATTCCCAGCAGACTGCTCTGTAGCGTTTAGTGGCTCACCAAAGACAGAGCTCAGACGTGTGTCCAACTGGTTCAACCTTTAGCCATCATCATTCACATTTAGCAGACGCTTTTGGTCCAAATCAACTTTAAACCATTCATGAAAAATCAAAATCACACACCGACAGTGACAACCATGCAAGCCTCCGCTAGGAGGAGCTGGGGATCAAACTTGCAACCTTCTGGTTACAAGTCAACCCGCTCTACCTCCTGAGCTGCTGCCGGCCCCATAATCGAGCGTAAGTGACTGGTGGTGTTCCCCCATTTAGCACAGTCTCCTGGTTGGAAGGAGAAGCAGCCTGTCAGCCTGGGCTGACAGGCTGTAGGTTGTAGGTCATGTTTTCACAACCCAGGACAGACACAGCACAAACCAGAAGAGATCGGTTTCCAAGCTTACTCCCTACAGTACCTATAACACGAAGCCCTCCAATTAGCATGCAGTGTGTGTGCGTTTTCTATGTGTGTTCTGCACACACACACAAAGGAATCTCAGATCAACAGTGGCAGGTTCACCTCCCTTTGTGTAAGGAAATGGGATTGACTTGGAAAGGAAGGGAGCCCGTTATTTGATTTACCACTAGGTGAGCCTTGTGCACACACAAGCGCACTCACACACACTTAACCCTAAAGGTGCACTCCCCCCGGTTTCCCCGAGAAAACAAAGACTAAAAGACAGCTAATATATAGGAAACACACACACACACACCGCACCACACACACACACGCCTTCAGCGGGGCTGGAGTTGGATATCTCGAGCTTCTTCATGCCAGTGGTGGGATGGACAGTGGAATTTCCAATATAAGAGCATAGCAAGAGATCTTTTGGCTGGAAGAAACAAATTCTTTGAAAAGCTGACCTCTATATTCCCTGTGGCACTTCTTTCTCTCTCTCTCTCTCTCTCTCTCTCTCTCTCTCTCTCTCTCTCTCTCTCTCTCTCTCTCTCTCTCTCTCTCTCTCTCTCTCTCTCTCTCTCTCTCTCTCTCTCTCTCTCTCTCTCTCTCTCTCTCTCTCTCTCTCTCTCTCTCTCTCTCTCTCTCTCTCTCTCTCTCTCTCTCCCTCTAACAACCCTCCCCGGTGCCTCTTCCTTGTAGAAGCTTACCTAGGCCCTGATGGGTTTCACAGATCGCCTGCGCTGTCCAGGCCAGGAGTAGTTTCCCTCCTCTGGTCTCTCATACCTTTCCCTCCCTCACCGCACCACACGCACATGCACACACACACATTCACACACACACACACAAACACACACACACCCTGGCACACATGCATGTACGCACGCAGAAACGCACAGATACAAACATACACACACACATGCATAACCACGCAGACACGGACACTCAAGGGAGAGAGGGGACATGGTCTTTAGGTTGTGGTTTCAGAGAGACTGAGTGACTGCAGCCCACGCCAGAAAACAGATGTGACTCTCTTAGATTGAATTATCCCTCCTCCACACACACACACACACACACACACACAAACACAGGACAGGAGGGAGCCACATGAACACCAATGAGATAGGAGAGCCCCGGTACTCCATGTTTGCTCGTTTAAATGTTGAAGTATGTGGTTCTTGAGTTATCCTGCTTTAAAGGCCTTGACACACCAAAGCGATGTCAAAGATCAAGCCGCTAAGTAGGCCGACCTCGCCTGTATCTTGGCCCACAACATGGAGCTGTGAACAAACTGCTTAGACTATCGGAAATTACTCTCCCTACCAACAGGTGGTGAGTGGAGGACAGAGAACTACTGATGTACAAACCTCTGTTATAACGCCTACATCTCAACAAACCACTTAGAATGGGTTTGTAATAAAAACACTTATTTTAGAGAATATGTCTGATAAAAAGCTGAATGGCGAATCAGAGTGATTTCTCTCAGCGACTGCCGGTTCAACACGCTCAATGTTGGGGACTCTACAGCAACTAAGGCCCCGGTGTGAGAGAGCACAGAGCAGTGTTCGCTTCGTCGGTTAAGCGGCATCTGGCATAGAGGGCTTGTATCCATTAAGTCTCTCTCTAGTTTCACATTGTTTTGATCAGCATTGCATAAGTGTGTGTGTGTGTGTGTGTGTGTTGTGTGTGTGTGTGTGTGTGTGTGTGTGTGTGTGTGTGTGTGTGTGTGTGTGTGTGTGTGGGTGTGTGTGTGTGTGTGTGTGTGTGTGTGTGTGTGTGTGTGTGTGTGTGTGTGTGTGTGTCTGTGTGTGTGTGTGTGTCTGTGTGTGTGTGTGTGTGTGTGTGTTCTGGTGGTATGTGTCCCCTCGCCGCCACAACTATTAAAGAGCGGCTCTATTTTTTAACAGGGAGGCCAATTATGGCTGTGATATCAAACCCCAGGAAAACCAATGAAATCTCCTCATAAGAGATCTGTTGTCGTTCACAAGGAAGACATTAAATACGGATGCTACGTAGACTGTAGCAGAGGTCCATTGTTATTTAGTCTGATGCGATCGGACCACTGATTGGTCTAATTCCACAGGAATGCACTCTGGGTTCTCTCACTCCGCAATCGACAAGCATGAGCACACCAATGCTAACACATACAGTCACACACCCACACATGCACACACACGTAGGGTAATGAACCAACTAGTGGATGGTCATATGCTGAGTCATAATAACATATTGCAGTGTGTATCGCAGTGTGTTTGTGTGTGTGTGCCACATGCACATCCGTGGTAAACGTGAGAGGTCTGTATTTGATGAAGATTGCTGAAAGCCTTGGAATCAGTACCATCTGTTGCATTCTTTGCAGCTCACTATTTACCATCTCTCCTCTCTTTGTGTCTCCCATCTCTCTCTCTCTCTCTCTCTCTCTCTCTCTCTCTCTCTCTCTCTCTCTCTCTCTCTCTCTCCTCTCTCTCTCTCTCTCTCTCTCTCTTTCTATCACTCTCTCTCTCTCTTTATCTGTCCCTATCTCTAACCAGACATGATAGTTGGGGCGTTCGGAGTGGGGGAGATTTCCGTTTACAGGATAAGAATTGAGTTCCTTCAGCGACATACAACACCAACGCATCTCATAAAATGATTCTATAATGCCACCTTGATTGTGGTCAGAGCAACATTTACACAGGCAAAATATCAACCCGATCCAAACGCATTCTCTTCTTAACGAGTATGTGTGTGTTTAAATGTGTGTGTGTGTGTGTGTGTGTGTGTGTGTGTGTGTGTGTGTGTGTGTGTGTGTGTGTGTGTGTGTGTGTGTGTGTGTGTGTGTGTGTGTGTGTGTGTGTGTGTGTGTGTGTGCAGAGCCCGTGCCGTGGTGTCTGTAGATGCTTGGATGGTCCTGACGCCCAAGATCCTAACGCTGACGACCGACAGTGTGGTTCTACCTGACACCGACTTCATGGTCACCTGGTTAGTAAACCCTCTGGCTCACCTTTACACTCAGTCCTGGACAGCAGGAAACATACTCATCACCACACATCTCTAAACCTGTTCCTACAGCTTGAAGCAGGATGAAACGCTAGACAAGCTTTTATAGCTGAAAATCATGCTCATTAGTGTGTCGTTATAGAACAAAGCCATCCTGGTGTTCTGTTCTCCTTTAACTGTGATGAGGGAGTAGTTCGTGATTGATTCGATTAGTACCTGCAGAGGGAAGGAGGCGGAGGGAGGGAGGGAGAGCAAGTTGCTTTAACCTAGTAATGCCTGGCTTTCCCATCCTTTCCAAGTCTATTCCATTCCATGTGCCTGCCCTTTTGGTGTGTTCCTCAATTCTCGGACGCCAGACTTCTGAGTCAAAAGTCGAAGATCTCCAGCTTTCTTGCGGCATTTCCTCAGAGACACTCCCCCTTTTTGTCTTCATCTTTCGGAATCTGAGAGTAGATCGAGAGCAGTGATGACGCTCTCAAAAAAATGGCGGCGCCCGTGAAGAGATTTATGTTCTTTGTATTTGTACCACGTTGGTCATTTTAATGTTGATTTAAATGCTCTTACACACTTGATTACATTGGTACTTTATTCCGGTCACCAATTTATACATTGCATGGTCTTGCATCATTTGTTGATTGTCATTTGTTAATTAGTTGGAAAAAACATATTGAAAATACAAAAATAGACACAATCACACAACCACACAAACTGAATTAAGAAATAAGAATGAATTAAGAGACACCATATACCAGTTGTATCCACATTCAAACAACCACACACAGGGACATCACCAACATGCTCAGTGGACAGAGCAACACATTGTTGAAATAGTTCTCACAAGCGCTAGTGGCAGTGAAAACCTTTGCAGGTACTGGTGAAGTATGGCAGACATTAGATGATGATGGGTGTGTTAGCATGTGTGGTGTGTGTGTGTTGTGTGTGTGTGTGTGTGTGTGTGTGTGTGTGTGTGTGTGTGTGTGTGTGTGTGTGTGTGTGTGTGTGTGTGTGTGTCAAGTGCATGCGTGTGTGTGGTGTGTGTGTGTGTGTGTTGTGTGTGTGTGTGTGTGTGTGTGTGTGTGTGTGTGTGTGTGTGTGTCAGTGCATGCGTGTGTGCGTGTGTGATAATAATGAGGTGCACTACGAGTCTGATATTTCACTGCTGTCCATCCAAAACGTACAGAAGTCGGACAAACCTTTCCGAGTTAATTTTCTAATATTGTGCAGTTAATTCTATGCAAGCATGAAGTTACTATGATATTATTATGTTGCTGTGGGAAGCAGCTCAGCGGAGAGTGGAGGAGAGTTACACGGCTGGTCAGGGCCTCTGGTCTCCTACTGCTTCACCACAATCTGCTGTGGTCCACCATAGTTGAATGGGGCACAGCCAGACCTGGTACCGAAGAAACATGGGATAACACTGTTTGGGTTGTGTGTGTGTGTGTGTGTGTGTGTGTGTGTGTGTGTGTGTGTGTGTGTGTGTGTGTGTGTGTGTGTGTGTGTGTGTGTGTGTGTGTGTGTGTGTGTGTGTGTGCATGTCATTGTGTGTGTGTGTGTGTGTGGTGTGTGCGCCGTGCGTGCGTGTGCGTGTGTGTGTGTGTGTGTTGTGTATGTTTGTGTGGTTGTGTGTGTCCTTTATGTGTGTGTGTGTGTGTGTCCTTATGTGTGCTTGTGTGTCCTTATGTGTGTGTGTCATTGTGTGTGTGTCATTGTGTGTGTGTCATTGTGTGTGTGTGTGTGTGTGTGTGTGTGTGTGGTGTGTGTGTGTGTGTGTGTGTGTGTGTGTGTGGTGTGTGTGTGTGTTCTTCTGTGTGTGTGTGTGTGTTCTTCTGTGGTGTGTGTGTGTGTGTGTGTGTGTGTGTGTGTGTGTGTGTGTGTGTGTCCTTATGTGTGCGTGTGTGTGTGTGTCCTTATGTGTGTGCGTGTGTGTGTGTGTGTGTGTGTGTGTGTGTGCGCGTGTGTTGTGTGTGTGTGTGTGTGTGTGTGTGTGTGTGTGTGTGTGTGTGTGTGTGTGTGTGTGTGTGTGTGTGTGTGTGTGTGTGTTGGCAGGCTCTGAGAGGGAGTAGTGTTTTTGGATTGTTAGACTAAACTGAAGTTGTGGAACTCCTTACAAATAAAACCTACCTTATTCAAGTAAAACCTACCTTTTTCAAATAAACCCCCCGTTTTATGGAGAGGGTATGAAATCAAAATATAGTTAAAATGCAAAATATGGAACACAAACACACACAGATAGACAGCACAAATAAACTCACATACACATTTCACAGACTCAGAGACGGATACTAAGTGAACCACAGCTGCAGCATTAATGGCCGTCCGGAGTTGTCTTGAGTTTCTTAAGTGTTTCCTGCAGCTGATGGCCTTGGTCAGTTCAGTTGTTTTCCCAGTGGTGTCTGAGAGAGTGAGAGAGAGAGAGAGAGGAGAGAGAGAGAGAGAGAGAGAGAGAGAGAGGAGAGAGAGAGAGAGAGAGAGAGAGAGAGGAGAGAGAGAGAGAGAGAGAGAGAGAGAGAGAGAGAGAGAGAGAGAGAGAGAGAGAGAGAGAGAGAGAGAGAGAGAGAGAGAGAGAGAGAGAGAGAGAGAGAGAGAGAGGCAATGGACCAGAGTCTCAGTTTTGTCACAGAATGGACAGTTCTCGGACACCGTGGGGTTGATTTTTGCAATGAAACTATTCACAGCCAGAGCCCTCTGCAGGATCCTCCACAGCAGGTCTCCTGTTCTCTTGTTTAGTGGAGGCTTGTAAAGAGACTCCACACTGACACACAGCCCTGCAGCCTCTCCTTCCACACCGTGTCCCTCCTATTGCTCAGCTTGTGTTTGTGTGTAGCCACCAAACAGTACTTATATATACTTTTCTGTGAAAGTAACTGTAACTCCATCCTGGACTTGGAAAGGCCCATGGGTTTCACCAGTCCGGTCATGTCCACCGACAGTCCGAACTCTGGAAACGGATTGCCTTTGTCTGGTACATCCGCCCCACTGAAGTAGTCCCGCAGCATCTCTCGTTCCTCACTGGTCAGTCTGCTAATCCATTGGTTCATGATGTCTCTGGTGTGCCGGCTGGACCTCAGACCCAGGAGAGAAGCCACAGCCTCAGTGGTGTGGAGCCCGGGCCCTGCCACGTCAACCATCTGCCTCAGCTTGATCACCCCAGTGGAGCGCAGGTGCTGGGTGAGGCCAGGGCTGCTGCCATCTTGCACATCCAGCCGAGCCCCGCACACCAGGGGCTCCTCCAGGAGCCAGAACAGAGACGCTGCGGGAGTCTGTCCCATTTAAAAAGGGTCCATGCTTTGAAAACACCATGATAAAAAGGAGGCAACTTAGACACACGAAAAAAACCCGCAATTCAATAAAAACAAAGATTTGTCTAAAAAGAGGCCCGCTATCTTCTTTAAAATGATGCCTGTTACCTGCCTTCAGACGACATCATCATGCCCCAAGAGGTACCGTGGATAAACTGCAGCCTGAAAGCCCCCGCTCTGCTCCCCAGGTGCAACCTAACCCAGAAAATCACGACTGCTCCATTCATCCGGGCTGCGGACATAATGCTGCTATACCCGACCACCTCTCCTACTGCCAATCCGCAGTCCTCAACCGACCACATAGGAAAGGCGGGGAGATCTTGAAGCCGTGCATTCGGCTCAGAACGCCGAACGCCACCATGCTTCAGGCGCACCGACCAGCGGCTGCTTGTCGATCGCAAATAACACCCAAAGAAACGAAGAAAAAAGTTATGAGAAAAGCATACAATATCGCTCTCACACGCGCTCCGCAAACTCACTCCTTCCGACGTAGAGAGAGAGAGAGAGACAGAGAGAGAGAGAGATAGAGAGGGGGGGGGGGGGGGGGAGGGGTGAGAGAAGTTAATTACTTGTTTTGGACAATATTGTGTTTGTTTGCTTGTTTGTATGTGTTTGCAGATGTGTTTGCGATTGTTTATGCATAGGCAGCATGTGACACAGGGCTGCTAAGGTGCCCGTCCATTTGTAGGATAATAATTTACAGTAATGACTAAGGAACAGAGAAGTTGTAAGAGAGATGTGGGTCATTTCTGTGCTGAACGTAAGATGGACACGCACACACGCACACTCAGATACAGTTCTTATTATAGGCCCACATGATTGCACACATGAATTAGAACTCCCTAACACCATCCAACACACACACAAACACACACACACGCACTAACGCACACAATCACAGAAACACACACGTACACACACATTGACTTACAGACAAACACATCCCTCCAAGCTGGAGGGTTGTTTGTCTCAGGGGGAACATTAGGAGGACTAAGTTGTGGATCTCCATCTCAACACACAGTTACACCCATGCATTAGACAGGTACATTAGTAAGAACACAATAAACGCACAGGCACTGGCCAACCCGAACTCAGGCTTATCTTTATTGCGTCAGCTAATGGCTGCTCTAATGATCAACACAATGACTTCCACAACAAGCATAGAAAATGAGTATGTCACGCAAACATTTCATTGCACATCCTGTATGAGTATGTGACAAATTAAAACCTTTGAATCTTGAATCTGGGGTCAGGGGATCTGCTGCTGGGGCCCAACAGGGCTGACTGAGTCTGCTGCTGGGGCAGAGCAGTGATGGGAACTCCTACAACAAGGTCCATTAGATCTCAAAAAGTTTGTTGCAGGTCTCGCTGCTCGCTTCGGGTTCTCACACTTTTCTGTTGCCGATGGCGACATGTGATAACATGTGTTGGAATCCGGCACAACGAGGGGATGTATATAGAACTGTGTTGCAGTCGCCCGTGTCCCTGGCTCCACTTGGGGGGCTTTTTCAATTGCCCTGGGAGTATATTAATTACTGATGAATTGCCTTGCTCATTAACCCAATTATATAGGCAATCGTGATGTTATTCGGGGAGTGGTCACCCATAAGTCATGACCGTTTAACTATGGGCAGTTAACTATACTCAGGTTCTACCATGATGTGTTAATTTAAGCATAGCTGGACAAAGTAACAATTAGCCTCTTCCTGCTGTGTAAGTTTAAGGCTCCATAGGTTTTACAGGAGGTTAGGGATTAAATGATCTGTGGTGTATTCAAATTCAGTTAGATTCAGTTATTAGCCTGAGCACATCATTGCTAACGTTTAGCTTTGACGTTAGCGTTGAGGGGTGAGCCGAGATATCTGTAAACTGCTGCAGTCGCAGATTTAGACGAGTTGTTTACCTCCAAATCCATCATTGTTCTTCCAGAATGGGGGTTTGCTGGCTTAGCATTAGCTTTCCTTAGCTGCTTTAATTGACCTTCAGAGTTACAGCAAATACAGTAGTTCAGTTCATGTGAGGGGAATAACCTCTTCCAGACAATACACAGATTTAGGATAGTGCCGAAAAAAGTGCAGAAGATCTGTGTGTTTATAGACAAGGTACAATCTTGTTGCGCTGATACTGGCATTCATTTTGAATGAGTGACTATTCAGAAAACCTTGAAATTCTTTAGAAAGTAATTAAAAGTGTATTACACATGACCAGGAGCTAGGCTTCTGTAACCAGTCAATGAAACGGAAAGAAAATGGTTACCAAGCAAACTCCCCGCTGGACGCACAATGATGACTTTGAGATGACTTTTGAAACAACTCTGGGCAAACAACTCTGGGTAAGACAGGCAAGGGCCAATTGACAGCTATCCGGAGTATATATTTGGATTAAGAATTCCTCACTTTGCTCGTTTGCAGTCTAACCATAATCTATTAACTGTGATGGGCAAACAATGAATGAGCGCGTTTCAGCATGACCCAATCTATTCTTGAATGATCAACTAATATCCTGGTACAGTGTTTCCTGCCCTTATGTCAGAGTTAACCAGGAACAACGTCATATTACAAATGTTAATACACTGAAAGCTGTTTCACCTCAAGTCACAAAAAAGTCCTCCATACCTGCTCATGCTAGAAGTGGGGTGGGATTAAAGAAGTGGGGTGGGATTGAACAAGTCTTTACTTCTTCCCACCCCTTTTCAAATATGTTGTAGCATCTTTTTATATAGAGTGCTTGGCGGCATTATCAGTGCAGGAGTCACTAGGGCTGACTCCTGTTGATGCATTATTATTGTTGTTTTGTTGTTGCATATTTGAAATAAATCATTCATTCATTCATTCATTCATACTCACTGTCTTTGTCCATGTCTCTTCCCTCTGCCACTTCTGTCTTCTCTCTCTCTCTCTCTCTCTCTCTCTCTCTCTCTCTCTCTCTCTCTCTCTCTCTCTCTCTCTCTCTGTCTCTCTCTCTCTCTCTTTCTCTTTCTCTCTCAGCCTTAAGGTGAAGGTGTGTGCGGCTGTGAGTGGCGTTGGGATCCCTGACTCCGTGGGTAAGGAGGCTGTGACCTCACGGTGGGGGGAAGAGGGTTAAGGAGAGCAGGCAGGATGGGGGGCCGGTCTGGCAGTGAGTCAGGCTGAATCCTAGCAGATACAGATAGTCCCATTCGACGAATCAAGCGTTGCTTCCAGTAACTATTAACCCAACAGCATGGTCTCACAGGAATCCGTGAAATGACTACGGTCGGACGCTTAACTCGAAATCCGTGGCCACATCACGGAAACACGCCGATATCCGTGTGTGAGCCACGGAATAACAGTGTCATTTACTTGCATCGGAGCAAATTCCGTGGCCACATCACGGACAATTGAAGTGATTCCGTCAGACCACCGCGGATTTTGAGTTAAGCCCCCGCTGTGGTCAAATGTGGCACACAC
>NC_082387.1:5147897-5167897 GCF_031168955.1 Gadus macrocephalus | reverse complement strand
ACATGGTTTTCCATGGCAACGAGATGCGGGGCGTTCCTATGTTTGAGCGACTCGTCATTGAAAGGCTACTTTATTACATATTTAATTTACTTTTTCACATTTTTGTCGAGTTCAAATCGTGACAATATTCTTATGACTTATGGATACTGTCAAATGCGTTGGAGGAATTCAAAAACCATTCTTCATCAAGTTATGGAGGTTTATTCTCTGCTGTGGTCACCACGTATCCAAATCCACCGAGACGCACTTACGCTAGAGCGGACCTTCTGGAGCTTCAACTCGCTTGCGAGACAGTTGATTTATCACCCGAACAACTGGATTTCATACCAACAACTCTGATAAAGAAGACAATACGGAGGAAAAGAAGATCGAGAGGAGGAATTAGGAACAGGATAGGAGACGAGGAAGTAAACTCGTTGCCAGGGCGACTAACTGGCGGCGCGCACAGTCGCAGCGGCCCCTCTTGAGATCTGTGAGATTGAGATTGAATGTTTGAGTGTGAGACGTCCTACGAACGTAGTTTATGACAGGGAAACAATATTAAACATTAGGACATTGAGAGCGAGTAACATCACTGGCATTCGCTGGCATCTGGACATACTACGCAAACACAGGATACTAACGGACACTGTGACACCGTGCCCGCAACTGCCCGGAGGAGGAAGCAGCAGAGACGGGGTGGACGTAAACAAACTGAACAGCTTCTTTCAGCTCCTACCCTCCAAGAAACGCTATCGCAGCTTAAGATGCTCCACCACCAGGCTGCGGAACAGCTTCCTACCTCAAGCTGTCAGGATGCTCAATGCACCAGCGTCCCAGATCTTCTCACTGGACTTTATTTATTATTTATTTATTTATTCATCATTGGGACGTTTGTTTGTTTGTTTGAAATGTATGTTGATATTGATCCGTGAGAAACGCCTTCTCGTTTTGTTGTTCAATCAACAAAATTACAATAAATTTGATTTGATTTGATTTTGATTTGATTCCGTTAGTTACAATGTAAATTGTTGGTATTTAGAATACTGTTACATTGTTGAAATCAACGGGTTACAATGCGTTGATTAGGATGCGTGCTCAGCCGCACGCATTATGGGAATTATTGTTTTGATTATCGGTAACTCCAAGACTACCAAAGGCTATGTCAACTTTTATGTTATCTGACATTTTATGTAATCTGACATTAAATGACCTACTGTTATTTATCATCTGTATAGTTATTTGTCATGTTGGAAAGTCCACAACTGCTGGAGTCAAGTTCGTTGTCTGTAAGAATGCTTGGTCAATAAACCTGATCTGATTTGTCCATCTAATTTGTCCAGTTGTCCACGAACCTCATCATCACTCGAATGACTCGATGAGGTAGCCTAGTAGGTGTCATGTCACAGCTTCTTGGCACATACTGCCCACCGTAGTTTTTGGACAAGCGAGCACTATTAGTTTGAATGCAATATACAATTGTACCACTAGATGGGAGTAATTTTTACACAGTGTCCCTTTAAAAGAAAAAAGACGGATTCAGGTGAGAGACTAGGGATCTTTTTCTTTTTTTTTCTGAAAAGTGTTAAGCTAAAGTAACATAATATAAACCAGCTATCTCTATGTTTTATCAAATTACTTATGTAGGCAAGGGTCCCCTGCTTTCTTTATTTTTTCAAACCCGCAATGGAGAACAGCTTCTCTTGTGAAAGGAATTTGTGATTAAAACATTATTGTGTTTCTAAGCCCAATGATAATAATAAAGATATTTAAAATGACACGCCTCTGTGTGCCTTTGATCATATTCTTAGAATCTGTAAATGGTCTCCATAAAAAAAAATTGACATGACAAACTGACCTCAACTCTCCTGCAATATATTTGTGTATTATTGTCAGTGTAAAGGGAAAGAGAGAAAGATGGAGAAGGAGAAAGCGCAAGAGTGAGGCAGGTACAGTTCAGGACATGCTAGCAGTGTACAAACTCCTAGATTCTGAAATGTTCCCTTCACTGAAAGCTGTTATGCAGGTTGCCTTGACAATACCAGTTAGCAGCTGTACATGTGAGCGGTCTTTTAGTGCCTTGCGTCGGCTCCATACATGGCTCAGGAGGACCACAGGCCAAAGCAGACTCCAGCACCTAGCTGTGATGTCCATTGAGTAGGAGTTGCTTGAAAGAATTGAACACCAAAGGGTCATTGACAGGTTTGCCACCCTCAAAGTTCGGCGACATAGATTTTGGCCCAATCTCAATACTTCCCCTTACCCCTTATCTTCCCCCTTACCCTTGAAGTTGCGCGTTCATGTGAGAGCTAGTGGTGTCTCAATACCCAATTTGATCAAGATTAAGGGATAAGATTGAGTGCTATGTACCCCTTATTTTTAAGATGATTTGAGAGCTCACTTGCTCCTCCAAGGGCTATCCCAGAGCACATAGCGAAACCGGGAATTTTAAAAAAAACATGGCTGCTTGAAGCGAGGAATATTTTACAGCTATCTACACAACTTTTTATATGTTTATAATGACTCGGCCTACTGTAGCCTACGTCCGATACAAAAGGGTGTTTAGGACCCAGCGGAATGCATTCTCTCCAGTGCTGCCCGAGCCAATGAGACTTTTCCCGCCCCTCCCTTCAGCCTGTCAGCGTTCAAAACAAACTGGGCTTTAAACTTCGTTGCGCTCGTCGCCAGAGTTCTAAGCCTCGTCGGCCGTTATCCCTTACATGTAACACTCAGTGCACCATGTTTTCAAATGCATTTAGGGGAACATTTATTGCACAAAAAAGCCTTGCAAGTTGTCTGATTGCAGTCAATTAACACATTGCAAATAGCCTGTGGGTCTCATTCATTTTTGTGTTTCTCCCCCAAACCCTCCGTCAAAAAAAAGTCCGCCTTTTTACTATCACGGACATGATCCTAATCCGAACCGTATCCGAAACCGAGGCCCAAAACGGTTATCTGAACCGAACCGTGGACACACTGATCCGTTTCACCAAGACACACCCTCAACTCTTCAACGATGGCGGCAGCATCTAAGATATATATATCGCTCTTCTTCTCTGGCTTTTATTGGCGTTTCGGCGCTCTGGTGACGGGGCAGCCAGCTGGCGACGATGAATGATGACGTACCCGAAACCGAGTGGCGTCTCATTTCATAGGGGAAAGATCTCAGCCCTTGGCCCTTACACTTGCAAGTGCTAGGGTTAAGACAAAGACAAAGCAAAAGGGGCAAGGGGAAGAATCGAGATTCGGCCTAAGTCTCCCAAAGTAGAGT
Organism: Gadus macrocephalus; assembly: GCF_031168955.1. Taxonomy (NCBI): domain Eukaryota; kingdom Metazoa; phylum Chordata; class Actinopteri; order Gadiformes; family Gadidae; genus Gadus; species Gadus macrocephalus. The sequence continues at coordinate 5,164,647 of NC_082387.1, read as the reverse complement.
GTATTACCTGCATACATGGAAGAGCCAGATGGGGATTCAGGGGAAGTACTATCAAAGATTTCCCTCTCTTTCTTTTTGTATGTATTCAATTTCTAAGTATTTTCAAGTCCTGGGTAAAGTATTTTTTACTTTTTGGGTTTACCTTCTTTTTCTTGCTCTAGATGTGAAGCTTGTTTTATGAAAGTTCAGACAGGTGTGCATTGCAACCAAGTAGATTAGAGATGGCCATTTGTAAATAATTTGCAGAAGATGACTTGCATTTTGTTGTCCAAGTACCTGTTACTTTGTTCAATGACAATAAAATTGAATCTTATCTAATCTAATCTAATCTAATGACAAAAGGAGGCACATGGAGTTAACGGTCAGTAAAACCAGCTGAGTGAAGAGGGTTTTGTGTTTGTCACAGGGGGCTGTGTGAACTGTCACAATAAAGATGGTGCTCTGGAAAGGGCTCCAAAAAAAGAAAAAAAAACTTTTGAGTTAGTTGAACCAATGTTAAAATGATAAAGTTATTTTTCAATAGACATATTTTTTGTTTTTGTGTGAAAAAAGGGTGGGTGGTGTGGCAGTGGCGCTCATTGAGTGCTCAGCACCCCTAAAGCTCTGACCCTAGAATCGCCCCTGTGCGTGCTAATGAGTGTGTAATAGGCCTGTTTGATTGATGAGGTTGTTACTGTCAGAGCATTCAACAGTGTTCCTCTTCCATCGCCCCCCCCCCCCCCCCCCCCTTTTTCCTCATGTGCTCTCTCCCACCCGTGACCCCGCAACCCCCTGCCTCTTTATTACATTTCTTCTATTATCACATCTTCTGCTGCGCTTTCTTCCTCGCTTCATTTCATTTAGTTTATTTTCTTCATTTGTTTTGTTCCTCTGTATTTTTTTCACTTCTCTCCCCTCCTATTTTCTTGTCTTCTCTCCTTTTTTTTTTTATGGTCTTCTCTACTATCTGTTTCCTCATCGTGTCTTGTCTCCTCTCCTCCTCCAGGGTCTGTCCCGGCTGAACTGTGAGTACCGGCTCCTCAACGACTCCAGGATGGTGGTGTGTGACCTTGGGAACCCTATGGTTTCTGGGACAGAGGTGTGGAACACACACACACACACACACACACACACACACACACACACACACACACACACACACACACACACACACACACACACACACACACACACACTCACACACATACACACACACAGACACACACACATAGCGACACTTTTCAACTGTTAACAATCTCAAAAACATAATTGTTCGATTCTACATTGCAGTGTGTCTGTGTGTGTGTGTGCTAATCTGCTCGGCTCTTTTCTGAGGCACACAGGAAGCCAAGGCTTTGTTCAGTAAAGAGTTGTGCCTTCCGACATGAAATTCTACCATGTTTTCCTTTCTGGATTCTTTGTGTATCTTTGTGTGTGTGTGTGTGTGTGTGTGTGTGTGTGTGTGTGTGTGTGTGTGTGTGTGTGTGTGTGTGTGTGTGTGTGTGTGTGTGTGTGTGTGTGTGTGTGTGTTGCAGAGTTCTTCAGGGAAAGAGGGGTCGAATCCAAAGGAATAGCTTTAAAGAGACTTTATTTGTATAAAGTATTTTCAGTATGGTAAACTGATGCTCTGAAGTAAAGAGAGATTGAAGATGTGCCTTAGCACGTGCGAGAGTATTCTCCTAGCTGATCCAAGACATAAACCCACGTATGTCCTATCGCTGCCGGGAGAGTTCTAAAGTCAATGTGGGTCTGTAGGCTGTTAAGAGTCTGATCAGCGCGGTTCGGAAGTAGTAGGGGGAAGCCGATGTAAGATAATCTTCAGTACTTTCTCGCCTGGTCTGTGATGCTGCCTTCTGTGGCTAAAGTATTTATTACAGTCTTCAGTAAGGTTTTGCTCCCCTTGTGGCTATGTATGGTATTTACGGCTTATATGTTTGGTCCTGTATCATTGGGACCATGTGTGGGTAGCTTAGATTCTTAAAATACGTAACAGTCCCTCCTTGGTCATCTTAGATGACCATACAATAATATTTTAAATCATAAACACCATTTACCACACCGAAAATATAGTCAAAGTAGGATAATTCATCAACACCACCAACCGAGTGGGAAAACTCGGTATTTACCGAGCAAAAACCATCACGGATTACCATAACACTGTAACGGCATTCACCTTGTGGGTCTCATTGGAAATACAGGTCATTATTAAACAACACAACAATGAACATATATCTTGTTATCATACAAACACATGGCCAAACAGCACACAAACAAAACTATCCATAGAAATCCTGAGCTAATACTTTTGGTTATGTGCAACAAGGTCATAAAATATTCAACAGGTGCAAAAGTAACGTAAAAATTGGTGGTCATAATACAATTTTAAAATTTCAAAATGATTGATAGGCTAGCATGGATTTGGGGGGTTCAGGTGATCTTCGTGTATTGGTGCGCCGGTTCATGTGGGTGGTTTGGCAATGGATTTGGGGGTTCAGGTGATCTTCGTGTATATGTGCGCCGGTTCATGTGGGTGGTTTGGGCATTGTTATTATCGTAGTCATTGTTTTTATTTTTATTTTCTCTGTCGCCGTCGGGCCTGTAATTCATGAATCCAAGACTCGTCCCTCCTCGTCAAGGGCTCAACTCAGAGAGGTTACTCCTACATCATGGGAGCCTCCAAACAGGTTCTCCGTCTTCGTCGTGTCAGTAACAGGTGGCCTGTAAAACAACCGTCTCAAGGAAGATCAACAGTACCATTATCAATGCAGCGATTCAGAAATAACGGGTTGCACTCGCAACCAAACAATACTATATAATAACAAACACAACTCGTCTTGGTGGTTCAATAATTAATTATTCAAGTAAATCCAGGATATTGATTATCTTAAATACAGTAGATTCTACTAGAATAGTATAGGTGTGACTATTCTAGATATTACAGCTGGATAGGGTCGGGCCCCTCAGGTAATGTAAGCCTGGATGGCACTTGGCACTTCTGTAGCGCCCACTGCTGTGGTGGTCAGCAGATGCAGTAGCCCTCGTGCGCAGGGAATACAACGGCAGCCGGTGACAATTAACACGGTCTCTGCATTTATTCCCGCGACGGGCACTTGCTGCATCATGCCTTTCCACTTCCCAAACATATTCTCCATCCATCCTGTGAAAGGGTCATTAATGCCGGAGTTCTCTGCCAATTCTAACCTGAGGGATTGTAATTATACCAGCGCCCTGGCCACCAACCCATCCGGAGCGATTCAAATCCTGCTGTTATTTGATCTCCTCATGTGACTGTTGGTCCTTGCTCGGCGGTGGTAGTTTGTAGGCTCCAGGTGTGTCTGCATCTGGTTCTGGAACTTTTGTTTCTATTGCAGAAATACAAACCCATGTAGGCCTACAGCAGTTAGTTGTTCAAAAACATATTTCCATGAATTCTAATTTTAATTGTTTTACAGTATCTACTTTGATTTAATTTCACACTACATCCCTCCTTGCGCATTGCTTCAGCCATGCGCATTGAAAGATGTAAAAGGGAAATAACAATGTTAAAATTTGCATGTTCAATATCACTTCTGTGTTAACCGTATCTCATAATAACAGTTACCTTCATCATACTACCTGATTGTCCTACACTAACTATGTATATTGGATGACCTAATCTTCATTTATTCTACCTATTGCTCGCATTTGATGTTGTCCACACTTTTGATTCACTCCTATGTACATCGCATACCACATCAAACGTGAATACGCCTTATTCTCCGACATTCACCATATAACAATTAAACCGCAGGTAATTCGTCTCCCACGCGGTACAAACATTAGATGGCTTAACATCCGTTCTGCATACCACATCAAACGTGAATATCTAGTTTTTTGTTGGTCAACATCAAATCGATACATTAATTCATCTAAACTAGGCAGAACAAAGAGTCATCCAAACCTACAACAATTATGCACATCTGGGTATTAAATATATGGTGATATTCTATAAACAAAACAAAAACTGAACCTAAAAGAAAAATTCAGAAGTTATTGGATAAAGCAAAGTTATTGAAAGTTAATTATAATGAACTATTTTCTAATTATCTTAGTTTTATATGTGGTATGCTTTCAATATCCCCTCGTGTATGTAACAGTCGAGTAACCTCCATTATTTTGGTGGCTCTGGCACACACAAGTGGACATTCACACATGGTATATGAATCCACCATTTGTTTTCATTTTATATTTTATCTCTATATACACATTCTTAAGAAAAGCACGAACGCAGATTAATCATAATATGCATCAACAGACCTAAAAATAAGCATATTATTCAACAATTTGAGACCTCAGATGCGATTTCTTCCTGCGGAGCCCTTCATTTTCTAAAGGGTCCGCAGAAAGGTCCGCTGAGTGGCCAGGAGTTCTTACACCTTCAGAAGTGTTGCTGAGGACAGCTGCCTCACAACAAACCAAAAGCCTTTGTTAACCACATGGTCATCTAAGTCATCATTCCTTAAGATGTCATAAATATGGGGTTGGCCGTTCCTTATCACTTGCGTCTCTGCGCTTCTCTGGGGATCAAGGATAATAATAATAATAATAATACATTTAATTTAGAGGCGCCTTTCAAGACACCCAAGGTCACTTTACAGAGCATATAGTCATCATTCAAAACTATGTAAAACAGACTAGGAATAGAAGGAAAACAGAGGTTAAACATGAAGAATAATAATAATTAATAACACTCAAAGACGCCTAAAGTGAAGGGGGGACCTCACTAACCACCACCAATATGTAGCACCCACTTGGGTGATGCACGGCAGCCAATCGGCGCCAGAACGCTCACTACACACCAGCTTGAGGTGGAGAGTTAGGGATGAGGTGGAGAGTGAGGGAAAAGAACATATTTAAACACTATCGACCATATTTAAACACTGTCGATCACATTTAAACAATATCGACCACATGTAAACACTATCGACCACATTTAAACACTATCGACCATATTTAAACACTATGGACCACATGTAAACCCTATCGACCACATGTAAACACTATCGCCCACATTTAAACACTATCACCCACATTTAAACACTGTGGACCACACGTAAACCCTATCGACCACATTTAAACACTATCGCCCACATTTTAACACTATCGCCCACATTTAAACACGATGGACCACATTTAAACACTATGGACCACATGTAAACCCTATCGACCACATGTAAACCCTATCGACCATATATAAACACTATCGACCACATTTAAACATGTAAACCCTATCGACTACAATTAAACACTATCGACCACAATTAAACACTATCGACTACATTTAAACATGTAAACCCTATCGACCACATTTAAACACTATCGACCACATTTAAACACTATCGACCACATTTAACGGGCCCAAACCAACACAGGACAACATAGGAACAGAGTGAGAACTGATTTCCACTAACCTAAAAGGATTTTGAACGACCCTGCAGAATAACAGGGTGACAAGACCACATGGGAAAATACAAACATACAAAACTTAAATTTGAACATTATCAAAATATCTTAACATTAAAAATCTGCATTTCAATATTAGGCATCATACTTCTGTTGTTACCGTAACGTTCTTTATAGTTTGAAATATATATTTTAATCTTTCTTATTTTGGTATTTTGGACCTCGTCAGGTCTGTTGAACTATGCATTTCTACCGCTTGTCCTCAGGATCCTCTATTGGGGGGGACTCCTTCATTGGAGGTTATCCCAGAACTCTTCTAATAAGAATCCCCAGGCCTGGATAACCCCGGACATCTGTGGACGAGCGGTATGCACGCTATGGACAACTTTAAAGGCTAACCGTTCATGATTTGGAGTCTAGATAATTATTTATATTTTAAGATCACTGTGTAACTGCCGTACAGGGATCTGGTTGATGCAAGACCCCTGGGTTGGTGCCCTTTTGTAGGACTTCTTTCGGTTCTGGAATCCGGCTTTCCTAATTGTTGAATACAAGATATTGCATGCATATTGGTGGTATGATATTATATCTATTGCAATCGCTCCAATGGAAGCAATAGTTGGCCTTTGAACATTTCACGCAGTGTTTATTCGTATTTAGTAGCTGATTATAGTAGAATTTAACCCATGTAGATTTAATATTCGCAAAAACCGTATTGTAATTGTGTCTACAACAGTTGAGCTAACTCCCTCCTTGGGCACTGTTTAAAACCATGTGCACCATTTATCAATTAGACATATTATTTTAGCAGTTGAACCCCGTGTCTATTTGAACCAGCCTGGTTCTCTACCTGTCTTGCTACACAAAACGCATGTTTAATAGACAGAAGGGCTCAACAATCTGAAAAAAAAAAAAAAGTAATAATTACTGTCAGTGTTTGGCATTCGTTCTTATACTGCCATTTCCTGGAGAGAGAAAGAATTAAGATCAAAGCAGAGAAGTAAAAAGATGAGTGTTTGGCAACTATAATGCTTGTGTTGCCACCTCCTAAAGAGAAAAGAGAATTAATATTTTATGCACAGAAGTAAAATGATGATCGTGGGCAACTGATCGTTGTGTTGCCACTCCCTGATTAGAAAAGAGAATATTTGTAGTAATGTTAACGATTAAAAATTATGAATGTCGGGCATCCATTACTGCTCGGGTTGCCAAGGCCTGACGAGAAAAGAGAACAAATTTAGTACAAATGCAAGAGATCGGCTACTTGGAAAGCTGGGGGTCGTGTAGTTGGGACTTATAATAGTTATATACTTGTGGTACATTTGGAGATGTTGAGATGTAATTGGGATTGTACAACGTTAATTACTTTTCAATATCCCATATTGAAACTGTGGAACAACCTTCCTGGTTGCCCAAAAGTAATATGTCTGTACAAACAAAGTGGATTTACAGATTTATCACACGTATACATAAATATTGTTCTCCCATAGATGTTGAATTCTATTAGTTACAAAACTATAGCCAAAATATTATGTGTCAGAAACTATTGCTTTACTGATTTTTTTCAACTTATTGCTATGGATTTGTTGATTCGTAGAGGATGAGGATGATGGCACTTAGGAGCGTGCGGAAACTGTAGTTATGAACTAGATATTGATATTTAAATCAAAATCAAACTAAATACCTCAAATATTGGAATGAAATATACAATGGTAATACTTCCAGCTATTGACTAGTGAAATGTGACAATTATACTTGCACCATTGGCTGAATAAGTAGCTGCCAAAACATTGTTATCATTTGAAACAGATGGATCTTTAAGGGAATATATTTATGGAGAGAGAACATATTTCTACACACAGACATAACACACCTGGGGTCCCTTTGTGCAGGCTACCATTGTCTTATCAAACAGCCAGGAGCACCCAGGTGAGAGAGAGAGAGAGAGAGAGAGAGAGAGAGAGAGAGAGAGAGAGAGAGAGAGAGAGAGAGAGAGAGAGAGAGAGAGAGAGAGAGAGAATGTAACACTTAAGTTGAGCCCCCCTGTTGCTCACGAGCAATGGCGTTTGTTTCAAAAAGGGCTCCGACTACAAAGATTGTGGAGGTACGAACAAAGGAAACGCACGTTTCCAAGACGCGTTGTCCCTTTAAATCGTATACCACGTGGTACATCCAAAATGCTGTAGAAAAAAAAAACTGTATTGGATCTCTATAAGAAGTATGAGATTCCTGCAAGTTTGTCCCCACGGCGGGTTAGCGAGGCACTTGATAGCAGATGGGTTATACTGCGTAAGTCTACCTCTACGGCTGCGTTCTATACTAACCAAAATTGCACATTAGATGTTACATGAACCGGGCTGTGAGGAATCAATTAGTTTTGAACTCCTTGGCAAACGACGGCCAAGCCTCCGGTTCAATATGCAACTAAGTTAGATTAACGTTAAAAACCTGACCTTTCCTCGCTCCGCCGTAAGAGTTTAGAAGTTTATGGTCGGTAATAAATATACCTTATGGTGGCCCGGCTGAACTCGAAGCTTATCACCAAATAAATAACACTTAACCACAGGTAATGCGTCTCCCACGTTGGTACAAACATTTAGATCTAATCAGGATTGGATACAGTCTATCTACAAACCCATATAAAACACACTCCTAGCCCTTATACTTCGTGAGCTCGTTATTTAATTTCAATCTGTTAGCTTATTCTAGGCCGTTTGTAACCGGCTGCATGAATTTAAACCAGTCCGAGATTACACGTCCCCGCAGCCTGACGGACGCAGTACAAGCTATTCACCTAATGTTACTAATCTAACTATACAGAGTTTAGTCATTGACAACAGGTTCTGTTTACCTTTGTTGTGGCGCCTGTAAGTAGCTTGTACTGCTTTCCGAACGGCCTCGCGGTCGCCAGTCTCGATCCGGATCTTTCCAAGAACGTCGGGGTCAACCAATTGCAGAGTTCTTCAGGGAAAGAGGGGTCGAATCCAAAGGAATAGCTTTAAAGAGACTTTATTTGTATAAAGTATTTTCAGTATGGTAAACTGATGCTCTGAAGTAAAGAGAGATTGAAGATGTGCCTTAGCATGTGCGAGAGTATTCTCCTAGCTGATCCAAGACATAAACCCACGTATGTCCTATCGCTGCCGGGAGAGTTCTAAAGTCAATGTGGGTCTGTAGGCTGTTAAGAGTCTGATCAGCGCGGTTCGGAAGTAGTAGGGGGAAGCCGATGTAAGATAATCTTCAGTACTTTCTCGCCTGGTCTGTGATGCTGCCTTCTGTGGCTAAAGTATTTATTACAGTCTTCAGTAAGGTTTTGCTCCCCTTGTGGCTATGTATGGTATTTACGGCTTATATGTTTGGTCCTGTATCATTGGGTCCATGTGTGGGTAGCTTAGATTCTTAAAATACGTAACAGTGTGTGTGTGTGTGTGTGTGTGTGTGTGTGTGTGTGTGTGTGTGTGTGTGTGTGTGTGTGTGTGTGTGTGTGTGTGTGTGTGTGTGTGTGTGTGTGCATGTGTCTATATGTATGCGTGCATGTGTTTGTGCGTGCATGCATGTGCGTGTGTGTCTCTGTGTGTGTGTGTGTGTGTGTGTGTGTGTGTGTGTGTGTGTGTGTGTGTGTGTGTGTGTGTGTGTGTGTGTGTGTGTGTTTAGATGATTCTTACAGCCAGAGATACAGAGTCAGCGTCGACGAGTGTGTGTGTATCTGTGTGCATCCCTCGTCCAATATGCTGTTCCTTGGTGTGTGTAAGTCCTGCCTATAGGTGTGTTGTTGCTTTGGCAGTGACACGGTGCTCCTCAGGTACAGTGCATGGGGAGGGGAAACCATTCACATCACTTTAAAAGGGACAAGGAGAAATTTCCATTGGTCCACATATGTGTGTGTGTGCACACACACACGCATTACGCTTTTACACTCAAACTTGCCTGCTGCTCTGCTGTCCAGATGTTTCCTATATTTACCCGCCCTCGCCCCATTGGCTCTGCAGGAATCCATGAGCTTATGCAGAACATACATGCTTGCCCTGCATACCAAACCACGGCCTACAGAGTTACACGGTGCAACTGAATAGGTTTCATGGCCTTGACTGTTTCCTGTGGCCCGGACCCCCAGCTGTGGCAGCACGGTGGACCCCAAGTTTTAGCAGAGGAGGGCGCCTGGAGCCACATATAGAGTCTATACATACAGGCAGTCTTTACACTGTTGAACTTGTGGAGCCTATACAGCCTGCCTTTACACTGTTGGACGTATAGAGCCTATACATACAGCCTGCCTTTACATTGTTGGACGTATAGAGCCTATACATACAGGAAGCCTTTACACTGTTGAACCTATAAATGCTCTAACAGGGAGACCATGCTGTCACAACACTCTGCTCCCCCTGGATTGGAGCACTTTGCTAGCTATCTGATAACATGTATTGTGTCTTTATAGACTAATCAAAAGGGTTTATGAGGGTTATTTAGAGATCCTGCAGACAGCCGCCTTGGCACTGACATGACGAGCGGACGCGACACACATCTGGCCTCAGAGCTCCCGGGTCCTACAGACATTTGGCCTCCTCTGCCTGTTGTCTCTTTGGAGTTTTATTGAGTCAGTTAATTTCCTCTTGTCTCTCTATGATTTGTCTCCATAAAGGAAGCGTGGCTGTGTAGACAACTACCCCCTTCCTACACTCTTCCTCTCTCTCTCTCTCTCTCTCTCTCTCTCTCTCTCTCTCTCTCTCTCTCTCTCTCTCTCTCTCTCTCTCTCGCTCTCGCTCTCGCTCTCTATTAAATTAAATTCAAAAAAGCTTTATTGGCATGAGAAACAAAAAATAGCATTGCATAAGCAGGTGAACAATAAAGAGGTCAAAATATAAAATGTTAAATATTTTATTATATTTAATATTTTATGATATTATAAAATTCCCAGTATCTCCTATGAATAGTAAAATTAAAGATACACTGTAGATACACAGTATTTAAAATGTGGATGACTTGTGCCATAGTGCAAACATTGTGAAAATTATGACCTATTTTGAATATTTACAAAGGTGTGCTAGTGGTTAAAATCAAGTGGGGTCTCTCTCGCTCTCTCTCTTGCTCTCTCCCTCTCTCGCAATCTCTCTCTCTCTATCTGACTCTCTCTCTCTCTCTATCTGACCCTCTCTCTCTCTCTCTCTCTCTCTCTCTCTCTCTCTCTCTCTCTTTAGGGGGGCTTCAGTTGACTCTGGACTCTATCACTTTTCTCATTAGAACCACACGTGTGTGACCCCCTAACATATGAAAGAGGCAGCTAAATGTAAACAGGCGAGAACACACACACATACACATACATGCACACGCACACGCGCACACACACATACACATACATGCACAGACACACACATACATGCACAGACACACACACTCATTAATGCACACACAAACACGTACATCCAAATCACTTTTTTGGACATTGTAATCACATACAGTATGTGGCACTCACACACACACACACATGCACACGCACTCACACACTCACTCACACACACACACACACACACACACACACACACACACACACACACACACACACACACACACACACACACACACACACACACACACACACACACACACACACACACACACACACACACACAGGCTCCTGTTGTAGAGTAGATGATGACCTAAAGCCTAAATGTGTTATGAGTAAGAAGATGAGGGAATTCAATTTGATGAGAGAAAATAGAGAGAAAAACTATGGCATTTTGAATTTGTGTGTGTTTCTGGCTGTGAGCATGCAGCTAATGTGAATGACAAGCGTGTCCTGTGTGTGTGTGTGTGTGTGTGTGTGTGTGTGTGTGTGTGTGTGTGTGTGTGTGTGTGTGTGTGTGTGTTGGTTTGGTCTGGTTTCTCTCATAGTGTGCATTTCGAACAATCCTTGAGTTAGACCACACAAACAATCTTTAGGAGGGCACCGGAGAGACAGCAATGTCTGGGGGATTAGCAGAGGGACCTTGTTTGCGGACAGGGGCTGCTGTCTATCACTGATGACATAAAGATGTTCTCCGTCATGACGGGCTGGGGTACTGCATGCTTTGAACTGTCTCGACCAGTTCCCCTGGTACCCCCCCACTCCCCCCCTTCACCTGCTCTCTTCCATCCCCATTCCTTACTTATTGGTTATCTCTCACTCTCTCTCTCTCTCTCTCTCTCTCTCTCTCTCTCTCTCTCTCTCTCTCTCTCTCTCCCCCTCTCTCTCTCTCTCCAGTTGTTGGTTGGTCTGCGGTTTTCTGTTCAGAGGCTGGACGACGCCGGGCCCAAGATTAGCTTCAAGCTTCAGATCCACAGGTGACACACAAGTGCACTCTCTCGCACATACAAATACAGAAACACACACACACACACACACACACACACACACACACACACACACACACACACACACACACACACACACACACACACACAAACACAAGCACAAGACACACAAAAAGATTATTGTGTTGTGTCCATATCTCAGATGGGGTTTCTCTGTGGTCTGCACAGGAAGAGAGAGAGAGAGAGAGAGAGAGAGAGAGAGAGAGAGAGAGAGAGAGAGAGAGAGAGAGAGAGAGATGGATGGCCCAAGGAACTGTACAGCAGAAATGACTAGAAACGGTGTGGTAAACAGAATACTGTTGCATAAAGAGAGTTTCTATCACACTGCCTAAAAACATTCATAAGCCAAAACACATAATACATCAGTGTCCAGATTAGGGGCTTTCCCACACTGGACTCCCAACATCTAACGTCTCTAATCACAGGGGCTGCTTTGTTGCCTCCATCCACTGTCCTTATTAGTCACAATAGTGGAATTTGGAAACTGATGAGTAATATGTTGTTCAACGTGTGTTGTGTGTCGCTCTGCCCCCCTCCAGCTCCAACAAAGATAACCCTGACAGCAACCCTGTCACGCTGGACCTCTCCGTCGTGGCCCGCTCACAGCTGGACCTCAGAGGGTGAGGCGCTAATGTCATTGTAGTGGTGTGATTCAAAGAACGTGATTGAGAATGTGTGTGTTTACAGTGTGCACTCTGAGGGAGTGTTGTCTCACGCAGAAGGTGAACACACACAAACACACACACACACACACATGCAAACTTTGGGGAACCTCAAAGCTCAGAACACATGGCTCTCTGCTTGTTTAGGTCATTCAGTCACTAAAACAAAGCAGGCTTCAGAAGAGGAGGACAAAGGAGACTATGGGGTGGAATCCAGGACAGAGCTTTTAGAGGATCCGTCCTCTACCTCAACTTGAGTACTAGAGTAACTCAGTATCCACCATCACAGTGACCCAGTGTCCACCAGAAAAGCGACCCAGTATCCACCAGTACAGTGACCCATCCAACCCCAGTAAAGTGACCCAGTATCCACCAGTACAGTGACCCAGTATACAACAGTACAGTGACCCAGTATCCACCAGTACAGTGACCCAGTAAACACCAGTACAGTGACCCAGTACAGACCAGTACAGTGGCCCATCCAACACCAGTACAGTGACCCAGTATCTACCAGAACAGTGGCCCATCAAACACCAGTGCAGTGATCCAGTATACACCAGTACAGTGACCCAGTATCTACCAGTAGTGACCCAATATCCACCAGTACAGTGACCCAGTATCCACCAGTACAGTGACCCAGTATCCACCAGTACAGTGACCCATCCAACCCCAGTACAGTGACCCAGTATCTACCAGTACTCTGGCCCATCAAACACCAGTGCAGAGTTCCAGTATACACCAGTACAGTGACCCAGTACCTACCAGTACAGTGGCCCATCAAACACCAGTGCAGTGGCCCATCAAACACCAGTGCAGTGGCCCATCAAACACCAGTGCAGGGTTCCAGTATCCACCAGTACAGTGACCCAGCAGGCACTAACCAGACCTCTCCTCTCCCCAGGGTGTCCCACCCCTCCCAGGTGGTGCTGCCCTTCCCTCGCTGGGAGCCCAAGGAGAAGCCCCTCAAAGAGGAGGACGTGGGGCCACAAGTCACGCACATTTACGAGGTAAGGGCCCACATGAGAGCCAGAGCTACAGGTCCACTCTATTGGGAGGGAGAGATTAAGGTATAGGGTGCGTGCGGTAGTAGTGAAATAACAGAGTGGGACAAAATGGGGGATGGTGCCCTGGGTTTATATGTTATGTTGGTCCCCGATAGGAGATGAAAGCAGAAAGAGGAGGGCGGAGGAGAGGGGGGGCTAGGGGTAGATTAAGCTGACATTCAAGTGGCTTCTTGTGGAGGTGTAGAACATATTAAGACACATGGGTTCACGTCAGTGCGCACGTGTCTATGCCCGCGCACACGCACACATAGGCAATCCCACCAACCAGCAGCACCATAAAACACATGCTGCTGGCTGATTAAAGGCCTTTGAAGTAATTACTGCTTTCAAGGCCGGATGGAGAGAACAGGAGGTAGAGGAGAGGGAGAGAGGAGGTAGAGGAGAGGGAGAGAGGAGTGAGAGGAGATGGAGAGGAGAGAGTGTGTGGAGTAATGCACTTAAGACTGGACACAACATATGGACCACTAAGCCCCGGAGATGGAAAAAGGACAAACAGAAAAGTACAAAAGTAGAGACCAATGAGGTAGACTATTACTGAAGGAAAGCCCACAGATCAGGTGATCACAGTTTATTTTAGAAAGACCACCACCCATGTGTGTGTGTGTGTTTGTGTGTGTGTGTGTGTGTGTGTGTGTGTGTGTGTGTGTGTGTGTGTGTGTGTGTGTGTGTGTGTGTGTGTGTGTGTGTGTGTGTGTGTGTGTGTGTGTGTGTGTGTGTGTGTGTGTGTGTGTGTGTGTGTTCAATACTATTATTCAGAAATAAAGGCTTTAGATGTGCTTAGTCACGCATGTGTGCTTGAAATCCATGTAGTGCACCATGTCCTTCTAATAATACCAGGGGACATTGGTGGAGAGCAGCTGAGCTCGGTCTGTCCTGCAGCTCAAAACGGTTTTCATTGGCCTTCCCCTCCACGTAGCAGCTGGCTCTCATTAGACGGAACCTGAGGAGGGTTCCCGCACACAATCCCTGCCCTGCAGTGGAAGCAAGGGGATGTAGGAACTGTGTGTGTGTGTGTGTGTGTGTGTGTGTGTGTGTGTGTGTGTGTGTGTGTGTGTGTGTGTGTGTGTGTGTGTGTGTGTGTGTGTGTGTGTGTGTTTTTGTGTGTGAGAGAGAGATTTAAGTGTGATTGTGTGTATGTGCGTGGGTGTATGTGTGTGTGTCTATCTGTCTATGTGTGTAAGAATGTAGGTGGGATTTTGTGTGTGTGTGTGTGTGTGTGTGTGTGTGTGTGTGTGTGTGTGTGTGTGTGTGTGTGTGTGTGTGTGTGTGTGTGTGTGTGTGTGTGTGTGTGTGTGTGTGTGTTTTTGTGTGTGAGAGAGAGATTTAAGTGTGATTGTGTGTATGTGCGTGGGTGTATGTGTGTGTGTCTATCTGTCTATGTGTGTAAGAATGTAGTGGGATTTGTGTGTGTGTGTGTGTGTGTGTGTGTGTGTGTGTGTGTGTGTGTGTGTGTGTGTGTGTGTGTGTGTGTGTGTGTGTGTGTGTGTGTGTGTGTGTGTGTGTGTGTGGTAAGAGAAGACAGAACAAGATAGAGAGGGGTAGCAGAGGGTAACCAGAGTGGGCTTCTGGAATTGATGGTTCGTATGAATCCATAATTTGCTGATCATCTCGTCTGTGTGCGCGTTGTAGCCAGGTGATGCTGTGTGTTGTACCCGTGTCTAGTTGCAGTCCCAGGGTGCAGAAGGCTGCATTAGTCTGGGCTAGAAACCCAGGTGGTGATTTCACCGTCCAGGTCAATCATGATAACCAATCACAGCCCGGCCCCACGGGGGTACTCATAAAAATACCAAAATGTTATTTTAAACTCAGACTACACCCCTCTCTTTTTCTATCAATCCTGCATCATATGCTATCCGTTTGTCCTCATCCCCCCCTCTCCCCCCTAGCTCCACAACACTGGTCCCAGCAGCATCCGTGAGGCGGAGCTCCAGTGGGCTGGCCCTCCGTTTCCGTGACGAAAACCTGCTGTACATTATGGAGATTAAAACTGATGGGCCAATCAGCTGCAGGGCTAACGGCAGCCTCAACCCGCTGGGCCTACAGGTACTACACACTCACAGACACAAACACATAGGCACAGACACACTCACACACACACACACACACTCACACTCACACACACACATGCACGCACACACCACACATGCACAGACACACACAGACACACACACACAAACTCACACACACACTTACACACACACACACACACTAACACACTCACATACACACACACACACACACACACACACACAAACACACAGATACACAGACAGACAAACACACACACACACACACACACACACACACACACACAAACACCAACAAACACACACACACTTGCACAGACACTCACACACACAAACTCTCACACACACACAAAGACAGACAGACTCACACTAACACACTAACACCCTAACACACACGCACACGCACAAAAACACGCTCACACACACGCTCACACATTCGCTCACACATACGCTCACACACACGCTCACACACATGGTCACACACACACACAGACACACAAACACACACACACTCGTGGTGACCACTACCCCAGGTTGGACCAAAGCTCTGTTATGACCCATATATATTGTGTTTATGGCTGGTGTTAGATAGAGCGATCAAGGATTACTGGCACACAGAGCAGCATAGAAATCATGACAAGCAAATAAGCCTACTATCAATTGTTATGTCAACATGTTTGAAAAACGAATTTAAGCTTGAACCAAAAAGGGAAAATAAAAACAACATCATCCATACACACCAGTTAAAAATGCAGTTGAAGATGTTTGTTATATATGTCATATGCTTATGCTGTGTGTACCAGTGGCGGCTGGTGGTTTTTCAAGTGAGGGAGGGAAGGACTGCTCGCTTGGTTGCCATTGGCCTGCTTGCACTGTTAGTGGCGTATGGTGCATAAGTATGTGAGACTCAAGTTGTTTCAGGGTGTTTTGGTGAACTACAAAATAGCAGGATGGGATAATTATGTGAATTGATACAAATCCACCAGTGGCAGCATTGTACTTTGAAAGCTGGTGGGAAGCATGTCTTGGACTACAAGGGCCGAAGGAAAGGATGCAAAGCCAAGTAGTCAAATCAGGCCTACTCTTGATTAGTAAAACTGATCAAGACCTAGCATTGGGCCTATTTTTGCCCTCAATGACTGAAGCTATTAGTGATATAGTAATTTGGCTTTGTTTATTTCAGCTACTGTTAAGTTTAATTTGTTGGCGCCTTTATTCTTTTAGTTTG
>NC_082387.1:5136634-5147797 GCF_031168955.1 Gadus macrocephalus | reverse complement strand
CAAATCTATAGTCTATGGTGTATCCACTTTCTGACCCTGTGTGTCTCTGTCAGATGGGGACCCTGGTGTTGTGGGGGACACCTGACGTGTCTTTCGCTGTTCCATTGTGGGTCATTATCCTGGCCATACTGCTGGGACTGCTGGTGCTAGCCATGCTTACGCTAGTCATGTGGAAGGTAATGCACATATGACCAGAAACCACACCAACACAATCAAAATGACAGAAGGCCGACACATGCATGCACACAAACACTTACACATCCACCCACAGACACAAAATCCAAATGAAACATACACACACCATCTTCCAGCTGTACAGCTATATTCCTGAGCCTGTACCGTTCAGACAGGTTGCAGTGTGTTTCTCTCTCTAGTGTGGCTTCGGCCTGTACCATTCAGACAAGTTGCTGTCTGTTTCTCTCTCTAGTGTGGCTTCTTTGATCGAGCACGACCTCCGGTTGATGATGACATCAGCGACCGGGAGCAGCTCACATCTGACCAATCAGCAGATGCCTGAGACAAGAGCTGCTGATTGGAGGACTGGACCATGGGGTGCTTTTACTTTTTTTGACAAAATTCAGTAAGGGGTCTGCAGGTGGATCCAAACGTCTTCACCCTCCATATCTATAACTCCTCCATCCTCCAACCCACCACTGTTTGCACAAAACAAATGGCCTGGAAGGACAGTTTGAGTAAAGACAGCAGCCCCAGACAACCTGACGAAGGAATCCAAGCAGATCCATATGGAGCCAGGCATTCTCTGGAGATTGAAGAGGCATGTGTAGCAGACTCTGTGTTAATTGATTCTCCAGACTACAATGAGGAGGAGCTCCGTGGAAGATGTGGCCGCAATGAAGACAGAAGGGACATTGTTCCAAACACAATGCGAACACACGAGTTGAATGTTTGATTTCCCGTATGGTTTTTTGCTATGTGCGCCTACAAAAGTGAGTAACAAAGAAAGGGGAATTGTGTGTGTGCGTGTGTGTGTGCGTGTATGTGTGTGTGTGTGTGTGTGTGTGTGTGTGTGTGTGTGTGTGTGTGTGTGTGTGTGTGTGTGTGTGTGTGTGTGTGTGTGTGTGCGTGCGTGCGTGCGTGCGTGCGTGCGTGCGTGAGTGCGTGCGTGCGTGCGTGCGTGCGTGCGTGCGTGCGTGCGTGCGTGTGTGTGTGTACATGTGAGCATTATCTCTTCAGTCTGTTTAAATGTAATCTCATTGTAATTGAATTAGTTGTACTTGACCATATGGAAAATTACATCTACACAGACACAAGCACGGGATTTAAGTATATTTATGAATGTATGTGCAATATTTGAAGGTTGCGTGATAGTGAAGCTTGTTTACACTGGCATTATTTTATTAGAGCTTAATGTTTCCATTCTTTCTGTATATAATTGATTGAACGATATTATGTTAGGCAACATTGCTGCAAGATTAACTGTTCAAATAAAATCTACCCTGACTTACTTTTGGCGAAGAGAAGTAAAGATATGAAGCATGAAGAAATTGATTTGCAATAAGTTACCTTTATGTTGCCCACATCTTCAGCAAGGAGCTCACTTGATCTTCCTTCACATTTTAGTATGTGCACATATTGTGAATATAGGTCAGTCTATAGGCACAATATCCTTTATGTATAGCTTTTAAATTCATAATGTTTGTAAATACTTAACCTTAAATGTGGGTCGAATATTTGGATGGATTGTGTTGGAAATAAACTGCCCTTTGAATAATGATGCTTCAATGTGGATAATGAACGGAGTGTACATCCCTAATATGTCCATGATCCCACTTCACATCACCAACAGGTTATCTCTTCAGTGTAAATATGTGTATATTCTGCCACTTACTGGTGTGTGTACGAAAGTGTTTCACCACTGCAATGACTTCGAGAGTGGTGGCTCAGCCTACCAGCAAAGTAAATGTTATAAATGTAATCATGAGACATATTCTATGTCTCATGATTACATTTACACATACACTCCCTTTTTTTTTTTAATGTGCAAACAAATGGAAACATTGTAATAAAGAGATTTCTTCCTCAGACTTGCAGCTTTCCACTGTATAGGTAAGGTAGGTTAAAGCCTTTATCTTCCATCATATATTGAACCAAACCAAAACAATTACATTGATTAAATGAAACTATTGCAAGTTTAATCCATTTATTTAGTTATTTAAGTTTAAGATTTGGTTTCGCTCTATGTATATTTTCAGTTGATACTGATCATGTGATATTTTCTTAATTGTTTTCCTGCTGAACTGGTGGTTTCTCGTCAGTACTTCGGTAATGGAGTGAAATAAGCTCCATGTATGTTAACGCCATGCTGGGCTTCAGGATGCCACAAGAGCCATCTCCTGCTCCGTGGAGCAAGTGCACCTCCAGGTAGAAAATTATTCAGAATCTCTTGTAGAAGTGATTCAACTAATTCTAAACTACAAAGATGAATATGATTAAGTGATGCAATAGTTCAAGTATAATGTTCAAATGCGGAAATGTCCGTTGTCTTTGTATCAGCTGCATTGAATATGCAGAGGACTGCTCCAAACAAAATTTCGTTGTCTTGTACAATGACAATAAAGATTATTCTATTCTATTCTATACGCATTCAAACATTCTCATCGTTGGCTGCTCTGGCGTCAAGGTGATAGGGTGATGAATCTAGCATGTGTTTGTTCAGATCTAGCATTACCTCATTGCAAATCTATTAGTCTCCGCTAGATGGCGTTCATCTCAGACAGCTCAGTTGCAGGCAGACCTGCTGCACCGAGAGCTGTCCTCGAAAAACCTCTTACTGTGTCCACGGTAAGAAGGGAGGAATGGGCACATGCATATTTTTCACACACTATAATGAGTCCTTCTAATTAAACTCCTGGATTAAATTCCTAATGGTCAAATGGTGATCATTTGGCCTCCAGTCAATCATTGATGTTATCAATCATGCAATTAACAAAGCTCCAGGCTAAGCTCACCGTGTCTTGATGGTCTTCATCGTCTAAAAGGTGCTGCTTGTGCAAATACTTCTTTCAATAGATCTCACCTTAAAAGAAAGCCTGATGTCACTGCTTCCTCCTACTCAGTGTTAACCCCACTCTTCTTACCTAGATGTCACCCCAGTCTCCTCGGTAGTTCATGCTATCACCTGTGGTTTGTTCCCCCTTTTCTCATTCCCCATTTTGCCTTTGCGTCTTGTGTTCTGCGTCAGCATGTTTATGACCAATATCTGATACATTTTTGTTTCTGGCTCACAGAACAGCCTGTCAGATGATGGGGTCCACACAGATCAAACAAGGCCCCTCTTCTTCCCATCACACAAGAAAGCTGCCTGCAACAATCTTATTTATACTCTTTATTTCTTTCAATAAATTTGAATAAATGTAAAGCAAACATTTGAAATAAGGATTTAACATTTTTCTTAATAGCAAACGTTAACACCATCAAAATATTTTAACATTATTCATCGTGTATACAAGACATATGAGATTTATCCAACAGACTCACTGACCCATTTAAAAAATCGTAAGTATTTTAATCCATTGTGTCCTGGTTGTTTGAGCTGGTGCAAATAAAGGAATCTCAGGTCACGTTCTTGTGTGTCAAATGTGTGTGTGTGTGTGGGGGGGGGGGGGGGGGGGGGGGGGGGGGGGTACAACCAAGCGATTTAGTCGGTCTCAGATGTAAACCTTTACTTTACCAGATATTCACTGTCTGCTGTAAAATGGGAAAAATGTATACTAGTGTCTATCCTCCTAAATGACGTCTAGAATATCTTTATTAACCCTAACACTAACCCTAACCCTAACTCTTGGAAGACTTAGGCAATCAACAATGTCTGTACAATACAAGAATGATCGTCTATCATGGCCACCACGATGAATACAACTCGTAGCAACCACACTGGCCAAAGTGCTGTTCCCTAAGAGAACCAGCAGGTGGTGCTCACACGACACAAGCCATAGTGCTGTTCCCTTAGAGAACCAGCAGGTGGTGCTCACACGACACTGGCCAAAGTGCTGTTCCCTAGAGAACCAACAGATGGTGTTCACACGACAGTGGCCAAAGTACTGTTCCCTTAGAGAACCAGCAGGTGGTGCTCACGCACAACACTCAGAATCACAACAGACTTCAAGGTGGACCTAGGGACCAAGGAGCCAGGTCCACCGTAGAGATAGAGGGTACGTTTACAATTGAGGTTGATTCAAGGGCCAAAGTGTGAACTTCCATCTGGAATAAAAGTATTTTTGTCTCTTGCTCAAGCGTATCAAGAGGAAATAGTCGTCTCGTAGACATATTTGAGTTAACAACGGCACAACGTCGTGATAGCAACAGTTAAACTACATATCGTTGGGGAAAACAGTCACAAGGCAGTGTTTAGCCTGAGCAAAAACACAACAGTCTGGGTAATACAACGTATGAGTTTTGATGATTTGAACACATATACAGTATGGCTATCATGATTAACTGAATATTTTATAATATTCTTATATGAACAATTTTTTACAATGTGCAAGAGAAATAAATTGGAAAAATGACTTTTTTTTATCCCCCTTGTGGACTGTAACCTGTTTATATGACTGTAACACATTCCTATACATCGGATCAATAAGTGAACTGAAAGTAAATGGTTGCAGGACTCTGTGAAACGGGTGAGCTCATGGAATGATTTCATTTGATAAGGAGGTCTTGTGGCTCGTTCATAGGCTGCATATGGGATTTGTTCTGTGCTTTTAAACTGTATATAAACAACGTGATCTATATGTGATGTTCCTTTCACTCTCACCTTGTAAAAATGTAACTTGTCAGTCATCTGACAAACAATTAAAAAGAGCTATCTGAACATACAGAGCACACTGTGTGCCAGAGTACCCAATACATCAGCATGATAGATGAGCAGGACAGGACTAGATTAAACAGTCAGTTCATATTTCCATTTACAAACAAAGTGAATAGAAGTGCTTCTCTTATGACTCACGCTCATGTTTACACACACAGGCCCTCAAACGGAGACCGACAGACAAGTCAGACACTCTCACAAACACACACACACAAACACAGATACACACCAGCATACTGACAAAGATTGTACACACTGTTCCTGAGTATGAACTGTAAAATGTTGGTTTTGGCTCTATTGTAAAGAAATTGGCATGCTCGGTTTCCACCACCACAAAGCTAGACAAGCGAGTCTGACCAGCAGAGAAGTGCAGTTCCCTGCTTGAGAAGATTATGACAACCAAAACCAAAGAATATCACAATTTAACAATTGGCTATTTCTTACAATATTTTGAAAAGTTTGGGAAGTAATATAATATAACATTTTCATCAATTAATCCATGAGCATATTTAAAAAAACAGATGAAGTTGATTAATTGCTCAAGATTATGGTTGAGGTTTGAGACCATTGAGTTTTCTCTAACAATGACAGATGATATAGGAACTAGGGATCAATAGAGTAGTACTATGAAATTGAGGACTTCTGATGATGCATAGAATCTCTGTACAACTGCAACCCAGGGATTACAAAAGCATTCACATGAAATTACAAGCATGGAGATTATGTATTCTTTATTGGGCGAAACACAGACACATGCATCACCTCTGTGAGTCAACTCTGGACAAATGGATGGGTACATTCAAGCCTTCCCAACCTAGGCACCTGCTATCTTTAAAGACGGTCTCAGCCATAGCCACTGGCCAAAGACCTGACACTTGCTCCACTATGACACACTGTTTACCTGATGGCCCATACAACACACCCAACCACTGGCACACCCCTCCACATTAATGTGAAAGATACACCAGAAAAGAAGAAAAAAAGGTCATAATTTAAATGATGAGGAAAGAGAGAAGAAAGTAATTCTACCAATGCATCAGATGCAGGAAACATCAGCGCTATGGCGGGGATTGTTGATAAGCGAGTGTTTCCATGGTTATAAACAAAGCAGTTTCCCTTTATCTCTGGACTTTATCCTAGACTCAGACAACATGAAACACAACATGAGACAAACAGGAGGAGATATACTCGCCAAAACCGGGGATCATACCAGATGTCTATGTGCTCTCTTAGTTGGGGTCTGCCCCAGGGCAAATGAAAAAGAAAAAGGGTGCATTGAACCTCACTCTTCAGGGTGAATCCCAAGACGAAGGGCATTAATAACTGACCTGACACAAAGGAACTCAGCCAAACGCTGCCTGGATGGGCGGCTGCCAGTCAGACTTTGTGCACCCCAGTCACACTTCACTCAAGATAGATTGCACTGCCCTCGATGTGGCGCCGTAGACTAGGGCGCAGCACTGCGCTGTGGAGTGCAGGCGTGGATGGAACATGAACCTGTAGATATGGTGTAAACTAAGCCTATATCACAGTAGTCTGGATGAAGACAGACAATGACAGCGATGACTGGAGCCGTGTTGATATACCAATCAGACGGCCTCTTGTCCTTCATGTATCCTCTGTCCTCCTCCGCGTTCAGCTCCCTGCACTGGAGCGCCCCTCGATGCTGATCTTCATCTCCTGGGGTAGGAAGGAGGGCTGGGGCAGAGCGTGGTGAGAAGCCTCCTCCCTCCTGTCTGTCTGCTCTCTCTCCGGAGCGGACCAGCGCCGCTTACGGCCCGAGGACGGTCTCTGCGTTTCCATGGCGATGGCATCGGACGGAGGAGGAAGAGGAGGAGGTGGAGGAGGAGGAGGAGGTGCAGGAGGAGGAGCAGGAGAGAGGTGGTCCGTGTGCGCCCGTCTGTGTCTGACGTCTCCGTTCCCTGAGGTGTGCGCCTCCTCCCTGCTCTTCAGCACTGCTCCTGCCCCTCCCCCGACCGGCCAAGGGAACACCTCCGGTCCGGTCGGCACGCGCTGACCTCCTGTTCCCGTCGTCCCGTTGCCCTGGGGCTTCTCCACGGCCGCCTTCATCAGCAGCCTGGCCCTGCTGCCCCCTGCAGCACGGGGGCCCAGCGTGTGGCATTGCGGTGGGGCCGTGTCCGTGCCGCGCGGCGGGGCCGTGTCCGTGCCGCCCGGCGGGGGCTCGGGGGAGGCGGTCCTCAGTTTGGCACCCCCTCCGGTCGGATGGGGGCTGGCGACCGAGCCGTTCCTGAGACCCCTCAGGGTGAGCGACACACAGACGTCACCCACACACAGCTTGGCACAGGACAGCTCGAACAGCCGGGTGGTCCGGTCTGGGCTGCAGGATGACCAGCCCTGGCCAAACACGAAGAAGGGGTACTCCAGCAACACCTCCACACATACCTGGATGGGACACACACACCCACAACAGGTTAATTTGTATCCCATCACAATACATGGCTTATACGCAATGAACACACACATGTTAAATTGCCACTCATGAATGAGTTTTTTCTGAGGTGTTTGATGGTACCCCTAATCTCCACACGCACAGCCACTCACAAATACACACAACCACTTTCTGTGGCTGAATGCTGCCTGAGCGACTGATCTAAAGGGTAATTTACTTAGGACTAAAAGCATTTATCCAAACTGAATTATAACAAGACGAAGCACTTTTTGAAAAATAGATTACAAAGAGATAATTGATGTCATTTTATAATTAAGGCACAGAGCCTTCTAATGTGGCAACAGAACGGGACAGAACCAGACACCTAATACAAACCTTCTGGCATGTCATTCATCCTACAAATTGAGCCTTAGAATTAATACCATCAGAAAATTATAATGTGTGAAATACCCCCCGGTATACCTGCGCTTTGAGCTCTCCCACGGCAAACTGGATGACCACGGCGTTGGGCGTCTGCCCGTCGTCGATGCGCTCCACCGTGCTGGAGTCGATCTTCAGCTCACTGCTGATCTCAGCGCTCTGGATGAAGTCTTCCGTCTTCAGGTCCTCCACCCGCTTCAGCTCCCCGTCCGCCAGCTGGATGATGGAGCCGCGCATGAAGAACGGAGGCAGTGCCACGGGGGACGAGGATGGGGCGGCGGTGCCTGCGGGAGGGACCGGGGCAGGAGCCGGCGCAGTTACAGGGGAGGTTGGAACCGGAGATGGAGCTGGGATGGAGGGCAGAATGGGGTGGGGCAGCGGCGATGCCTGGGTAATGGTGGGGGGCAGCTGGTGCCCTTCAGAGCTGAGCACCTCACACTTCGACAGCGCTGTGGCCAGGTAGGCGTGGGGCATGGTGGTGGAGATGTGGGTGGTGGTGGTGGTGGCTTTCAGCTTGTGGCTGACCTCCTGCTCCATGGCGGAGCTCACACCGCTGGAGGTCCCGCTGACTGGGATGAGGAGTGACTGCCCACTGGGGATGACCAGGTGCTGAGGTAGGGTGCCGTGGTAGCTAACGGCATGCTGGTGGCCGCCGCTGGAGATGTAGCCGATGATGGAAGGCTGTGTGGAGGTGTAGAGGCTGGCGGGCATCTCCTCCGGGGACAGGCCAGTCTGAAGGACTCTCTGCGGGCCGGAAGACTTCAATCCCTCCGAGGCGTATGAGGCGGACGTCCTGTGGACGGGCTTCCCCAGGGAGATCCCGCCCTTCTCCTTGTGCAGCAGGGACAGCTTGTTGGAGCTGGCCTCTGGCTCAGCAGTTGGCTGCTGGGCCACCAGCACCAGGGAGGTCTGCAGCCCGCTGTGGTTCTGGGCATAGTCCGCAGGGAGGAGGATGTGTCGAGCCTCGTAGCTCTGGACCTGCTGGTGGTGGTTCAGCGTCTGAGCCGTGGCCCCGGCCTGCTTCAGCACCTCCCCTTCTCCGTTGAGCAGTGCCTTGCCGTGGCCCTCCACTTTCTTCACCAGCGAGCCGTCGCTGTACTGGACCACCAGCTGGGAGGGGGCAAAGGTGAGGGTCTGTGGGAGGACGGTCTGGTGCGTGTGGAGCTGGAGGGGTAGGTGACCTGCTTGGGAGGAGACGGTTCCCCCGGCCATGGGCAGGGACGTCCTGCTGTCCAGGTGGATGTACTGGCCGGTGACCTGCGTTGAACCGGCCATGGACACGGTGGTAAGGTCGGCGGAGGAGAGGCCGATCTGGAACTGCTGCTGCTGCTCCCCTTTGACGCCGGGAGAGATGATGGCGGTGGTGTAGCCGTCCAGATGATGCCGGGGCCCCACCGAGCTGTTGGTGGTAGAGGCCGGGTTGGCAGAGAGGATGTGGGATGAGATGTAGCCGGCGTAGGGCCCGGAGCTGATGAACTGGACGTTGGGAGTGAGCTGGGCATACTGGATGGTCCCGGGCTGCTGGGGGAGGCTGCTGGGGTACACGGTCGGAAGGGAGGCTAGGGGCACGGAAAGCGGCCCGACCGCAGAAGGAATGACGGGGGATGCGGAGGAGGTGTCTGCCAGGACCGACAAGGAGGAGGAGGAGATGGGATACCCGTGACTCTCTGCATCCCGGGACTTGCAGCGCTCGGTGGCAACACTGGCGAGCCAGGCCAGGTTCTCTGTGTGGAGGGCCTCGGGAGGGAGGGCCAGCGGGGCCTGTGGCGCCGTGGCCACCGCCACAGGCCTGTGCTCCAGAGACAGCATCTCACGCTTCTTAGGAGGCAGGCATCCGTTGTTACGCTCATGGTTGGATTTCATTGTCAAACGTGCGTAAACAGCCTGTGGAAGCTTTCAATCAGATTGTCGTGTATGTTGCGTGTCTCCCGTCTTTGTACCGTTACTGGCTGGGTCCAGGGTGTTGTGTTGGTCGTCCCTACTGATTCTCTACTGTTCTCAGGCCTCAGATGCCAGACTACAGAGGATTGAGTCCCACCAGCTCAATGAAGGAGCTCCCTGTAGTTCATGAGGGATCATTTCTGATTGGCTCAGAACATCCATGAACCCCACTTAGTAATCTGAAGGGAGGAAAAAAGAAATATAGAACATTGTAAGAACAATAATCATGCATTCATCATATCTAGAATAGTGTGTACTATGTGCATCGAGCCAGAACTCAGAACAGTGAACTGAGAGATTCACACATGAAACTGTGTGTGTGTGTGTGTGTGTGTGTGTGTGTGTGTGTGTGTGTGTGTGTGTGTGTGTGTGTGTGTGTGTGTGTGTGTGTGTGTGTGTGTGTGTGTGTGTGTGTGTGTGTGTGTGTGTGTGTGTGTGTTTGCATACGTGAGTGTGTGTGTTGTCTTGCAGCCATGCACCACCCAGAACAGTGAAGTGAGAGCTTGACGGTGTGACTGTCCCTGAGGCTGTCATGCTCCTGTCTCTCTGAACACTCTGGCCAACGAGACATATAGTAACCAGAAACCAGAGTGACGCCAACAGAGTGGCCCGTACAGAGAGTGACTACTGAAACTACTGTAAGGACAATAAATAATACTTGTAGTATTAGTATTATTACTATTAGAAGTAATAATATAATTAGATTTAATGTGTATAGCAATAATTGTGTTTGGCATTTGCAACCTGGTTACAAAATATAAAAAAACACAAAAACGCGAAAACAAAACCAGGTTGAGGATGTTTAATGTTATCAGCATTTTACTTGACTGAGAATTTGCTACAAAGAGCGCTAGCCTGATCTGCAGAGGTCTGCACCGTGGTCCCTGGTAGTGCCCTCCTCAACCCCAGGATCTATGTGGGGGGGCTCCTATGTTATGCTATGTTATGCAACCGTGCAGAAATACTACAGCACCCCTGTTACATTGATTTCTCTCATGAATACCCCTCTCCCTCGGATAGCACTCTGCTGGGGACGACATCACTCTGTCTCTTCCCCACGATGCCTGCTCTGCTCCTTCAGGCGCATCTGAGCTCTGTGGATCTCTGGGTTGTTTATTAGCCAGAAATAAAGGGCATGAGACACCATCCATCCATCTGACAACCATCCCTGGTCCATTGAGAGGAATGGGTCGTGTCTGCTGACAGTAAAATAGGTTTTTCACATGATGGACGGGTGAGGAGGATGGTTGCTTGTAGCAGGCAGCACAGTCTTGTCATGTTAAGACTGTTATGTTGTCTCTTTCACCACCACTATGACTTTGACAAGGTCGCTCTGCAACCAAAAACAAGGAGCAACAAGGCTTCCATTGGTCAGCTGCACCAGCACTAACAAAGGAGTCTGGGGAACAGAGGGAGTCACACACAGCCATACATATGAGAGGAGAGGAGAGGAGAGGAGAGGAGAGGAGAGGAGAGGAGAGGAGAGGAGAGGAGAGGAGAGGAGAGGAGAGGAGAGGAGAGGAGAGGAGAGGAGAGGAGAGGAGAGGAGGGGAGATGAGAC
>NC_082387.1:5109134-5131634 GCF_031168955.1 Gadus macrocephalus | reverse complement strand
ATTATATCATTTAGATATAGAGCTCCAGGTCTCCCGCAGGAGCTCCCGGAGTGTTCTAGAATATCGTATAGAACACGGCCAAAAGCTGTGTGTGCCGGATGATATTATGAATAAATGACTGCGTCTCTGGTAGGCCTACTACATCCTTGCTTCTTTAGTGCTTGTGTGATCTACTGGTCACACGGTAATATCAAAATCCATACCGTAGCGCAAATTCCCACCGGTTTACTCTCTATATCGTTTATACTATAGGGCCTACACCCCTAAGTCCCACCCACTGGCACTGATCTGTAATGTGCTTGTAGTTTTTTAGAGCCCCCACCCCCACCCCTATTACACTTCCTGTTTTAAATGACGCAAAAATCTTAATTTTACGTCATTTAAAGAAGGAAGTGTTAGAGGTAGATACGGATATCTCCTGTCTCAGGGGGAAATTATGGAATGATGCAAGACCCTTCAAAAGTATGACTGGGTTTCCAGCGATACAAAGCTTAATTAAAATGTGAAGTATCCCTTTAAGACTGGATGCAAATCATTTAAGACAACTGATAACCTCCACCACCAATACAGGATCAGCGCAGAGAGGCATGGAGGCTCGCAGACTACAATACCAACAACGAGATGCATGCATTGTAATAGAAGCATGTAGAGGCCATGATGACAGAGCTGTGCCAAGTGTGTTGCGACTGGGATTTTTGTTTTGGTTTGTTCTAATGATAATGTCACGACTTCAAGAATGTTGTGGAAAGGGAAGATCCATTCCACTTGTTTTGTGGTCATTCTAGTATTCTAATGTAAGATGGGCTTTTCTGAGGGCTTGTACTTAACCCAAGCCCAACTGGGCCTGCACTTCATTCACATTCAACGTTCATGGAAGAAGTATTTGTTCATGGAATGAATATTGCTAGTTATGGTGTAAAGGTAGAAGTAAATCTATAGTTAGAGGCCTTTCATAGTAGTAGGAGTAGCAGTTATAATAGTAGTTTTGCTGGTGAGTTAGCGTCTGTGCTTAGTGTGTGTGCTTGGTGTACGTGCTTGGTGTGCATGCTTGGTGTGTGTGTGTGTGTGTGTGTGTGTGTGTGTGTGTGTGTGTGTGTGTGTGTGTGTGTGTGTGTGTGTGTGTGTGTGTGTGTGTGTGTGTGTGTGTGTGTGTGTGTGTGTGTGTGTGTGTCTGTGTGTGTGTGTGTGTGTGTGTGTGTATGAGGGAGTGGGGGACTGATAATATGTGAGCCCATGTTGCATCCCTCCAGAGATGCAGGTGATAGAGCTAACAAGTCTTTCAAACACAATGCAACAATTCCTCAACCTCGCCTTGCATTTGCATTGTCATTCTCTTCAGAGTAAAAATCACCTCATCTTAAAGGCACCCAGTGCAACTTTCGAGGCTTAAAAATAAACATTCAATTTCTAGTCTTTTTTACACGTAGTAAGTTTCAATAACTCCATACCATTACATACCGACATTTAAGCAGCAAAGATGAGACGTCGTTGTGTGGTGAGAACTGATACAAAATCGATAACAACAACAATGCCGCCATTTTCTTTATTTTTTGTAACCTACAATAAATAAAGCAGGCTTCCAGTCAATGGAAAAATGGCTTCTCCCCACCGGCGATTGTTTTTGTTTACGATTTTCTATCAGTTCTCACCACACAACGACGTCTCATCTTTGCTCCTTGAATGTCGATATGTAATGGTATGGAGTTATTGAAACTTACTACTTGTAAAAAAGACTAGAAATTGAATGTTTATTTTTCATTGAATGTTTACATAAAGTTGCACTGGGTGCCTTTAACTACTCTTCATCAGAGGATAAAAACAAAGCAAGTTTAATTTGGAGTTCATGGCATAGCAAGTTATATGTGATTAAATCAATGATTTATAATATTTTGCATGAGATCTCATAAGAAGGGTCAACTCCTGTGCTCCTTCTTCTAATAAACCCCTAATTATCTTCTCCTTGTCCCCAACTTCTCCAACTCTACAGACATGTCCAGACATATCAGGCAGGTACAGAGCACACAGGCTAGCATGTAGGGTGCCATGTTACTTAAAATTTTAGTACATTTGTCTGAATAAATGCCCAAAATTAGAAGAACAATAAGCACAAATACATCTTTGTTTGTATCATTCTACTTTCTTCACATAAAAAATAGCCAATCCAGCAGTTTTCCTGGGAACTGATGCCAGTGACATGGGTCTGCCTTTTAAATAAATGACAAAAGCGCAAAATAAATGCTGAAACCGGAACAGAGACGTAATTTTCAGTGCTAGTACACTCAGTGCCAACAGGGATGCGCTAGTAACAAACACTATGCGCTAGTAATATGCAGATAGGGATGTGTAGTGTGGGTGGTTGAATCACAAGGACATTGGCTATGGAAACGGTGAGCTAAATAACCCATGTTGGTTCTCTTCAGACAGCAGAGCCGTCTCTGTTGTGGCGCGCTCCTGTTTGTAGGGAACAACGTGCGTCCTCCACACTATGTGGGGAGAATGTGAAAGCCCTTGCTGCCATGGCAACAAGGCAGCTCCACAGTCTCCAATCCCCATTAAGAGAGATGGGAGGCTCGGGCTGAATGGTGGTGGAGCTAGCATGACACACTGAAAGGGCCTATTTAGATCAAGGGGATTCAGCAGTTAATGAATAGAGCAAGGGCCAATAAATCTATTAGGCAGGTGCATGCTCAGAAGATCTGAAAGTTGGGTTAATATTGTGTTCACTCATGCTGTGGTCCTTTGGGGGTTCTGGTTACATCACGCATACTGGACACATGGTCACAATCTGTGAATGGTGGCAGAGGTAACAGTCATTGAAAACAGGCATCCTAACCGCTGCCGTCCAACAGTCAGCAGCTGAGAGCGGGACGTGACCTTGAACGGAGGCCTTAAGAGCAAATCATTTGAAAATGTGATTAGGTGAGCAAGAGAGAGAGGGAGGGAGAGAGGGGTATTGCATTTGCATTTACATGCATTTTTTTTTTTTTATCCCTGGTGGATTTTAATCATGTGAACATGAAAGAAAAAACAACATTTGGTAGAATGAACATATCTCCCCCCATGTGTGTCCAGGTACCCCGAATATGTTCATTCAGCTGAAAATAGCAAGCCCCTGCCTACACATCTCCAAATCGTAGTTTAGGCAGCTGAACGAATGGGTGGGCTGGAAGCGAAAAGGAAAGAAACTCTGGAACAGTCTGGTGAAGTTTGGTCTTCACCAGACATGAACAGAACGATTCAAAACACAACGGTCGCCTATTAAGGGTGGATAACTAAATACATTATTTTCTCTTAAAGATCCCATGCCATGCTATTTTATGGATGCTTTAATATAGGTATTAGTGGGCCACAAACACAGTATTCAAAGACGTCCCCGAAATTCAGCCGTGGTGCAGAGTTACAGCCACTCCGAACCAGTCGCACATTGAGCTTCCCCCAAACGCGCTGTTTCGGTGGGCGTGTCAAGGCAGGTCAAGGAGGGGGGTGGGGGTGTGGCCCTGAGCAGCTTGTAGCCACAGTACCATGCGCTCTGTTTACGGTGGATGTATCGCAATGGCTCGTAGAAACCCATATTATACATAGATATCTATATAATATATATTATCACCTGGCCCTGAGCAGCTTGTAGCCACGGTACCATGCGCTCTGTTTACGGTGGATGTATCACAATGGCTCTTAGAAACCCATATTATACATAGATATCTATATCATATAATATATATTATCCCCTGGCTCTGAGCAGCTTGTAGCCACGGTACCATGCGCTCTGTTTACGGTGGATGTATCGCAATGGCTCTTAGAAACCCATATTATACATAGATATCTATATCATATAATATATAATATATATTATCACGGCCAAAAGCTGTGTGAGCCTCCAGACGATAGGCTATTATGAATCTCAAACGACCGCGTCTTCTTCAGATTGATGTGGAAGTGGAAGAACCAGCTTTGAGAATGAATTGGGGGAAAGGAACTTTGGCTTCGACTCCCTGAAGTACATGAACCACGACATGGAGGAGAAGGGGATTGTTGGCCGCGAATGTATCCCGCTTGAGCCCTGCTTCCCGCCGCCTCGGCAGCGGTCAGCGCTAATCACCGCCTCCTGAAGCCGAGGCGGTGGTCCATCGGCAGCGAGGCTCCGGCGGGAGACGACCGCGGTCAACAATCCCTTTCTCCTCCATGTCGTGGTTCATGCCTACTTCAGGGAGTCAAAGTCAAAGTTCCTTTCCCCCAATTCATTCTCAACCATGGCTGAGATAACCCCCACTACGAGTCTCGTTGTAGAAATACCGGAGACGAGAGTCCGACGTGTTATGCGCCATCACACCAACAGCAGAACGGTTATCCAAATAACAAGGAAGTGTACAACACTTGCATTACAGTCCTGGAGCTCTATATCTAAATAATATCATATAATACATAGATATCTATATCAAATAATACATATTATCACGGCCAAAAGCTGTGTGCACGTCCAGACGATATAATGAATCACAAAGGACTTTGTCGGGTTCTCCGACGTCTCTGGTTCTTCCACTTCCACATCAATCTGTAGTAGACAGAACCGCGCGCTGCCTGCTGCCGGCGCGAGGCACCACCGCCCGGCTGCCCGCTGCCGGGCGGTGGTGCCTCGCGGCAACCGGCGGCAGTCAGCATGTCGCAGTTCATGTACTTCGATGTCGTTCTGCCATTGCATTCAAAATTCTGTAACTAGCCTGTTACTACGAACTAAGCAACTACCGTACACGTATTAGCATTTAGCACTAGCTCAATCACGACTCCTTCAGAATTCTTGTGGGTGGTTACGAACCAACCAAGTGGGCAGGGCCATGAATAATAGTTTGACAACGCTACGTCACAGTGTCACCTTATCCAGATCGGCTCATTTCTTCTGCCTTTTTCCTTTCATTGCCTATTGCATTCAGCAGACAAACTGCATAGATTTCAAACTTACCACAGCTCACAAACTTATTCAGACCTATGTTATTTAACAAACAATAGGAAAAATGTGATTTTAATGGCATGGGCTCTTTAAAGTATGTGCTGTCCGAAATAGTTCAGAGAATCATTGTGGGGTCAACCAATTTTGCATCATATAATATGATGTCAACAAGTGAACATGATAACTGGTTGGTAGTATTTATAGCCATGGTTCTTCGAACAAACTGGTGCAATACAATCCACTTTGGAGTCAGTCCTCCTGATGATCCTACAAAGGTCATCATCAGATTCAAAAGACTCTTCAGATACAGTGTGTACAAGACTTATTTGTATCCACATGCATATGGAAAGATATTGCACTTACTTACTATTACACTTAGTACGCCTACTACACAATAAAATTATGAAACACATTGTGTGTTAACCAGGGTTGAAATTGTCCCATCCGGGGGCTGTGGTGCAGAGTTCAGCAGGGTGACAGCCACAGGGACGAAATCCTTCTGGAACCTGTTTGTCAGGGAACACACAGTCCAGGTGCGACCCCCAGAGGGGAGGAGGGTGAACTGCCTGGGGCCGAGCGCTGTCCCTGACCCTGCTGTTCGAGGACATAGTCAAGATAAGCGTGTTCCATTCTGCAGCTCTAACATGATGCCAGCTGGGTGCCACCGATGCCTCTATTCTTGCATCAATGTTGCGGTTCTTCCCATCAAGTATCCTAACTCAAATATCTTAACTCAAATATCGTGGGCCCTTTTCAAAGAATATTTTAGTGTGCATATCTTGCACAATAGAGGTCAAGACTTCCCCAGTCTAATATGGCAGCCTCTTACAGTCTCTTACAGCAGTAATGTGGTAGAAGTGCACATTTTGGGACTCTTTTGTCCAAACACACCTGCCCGAACTCTGAAACATCTAATTTGCCAGATCTCAAAAAGTCTCTTAACAAAATAATTCCTTTGACATACCTGTTTAATGCCTTGGGGACTATGCAGTCTCATCAGCTTATAATTTCTTTCTACAAAGTAAGAACCCATCTGTAGGGTCTCCGGTCACTGAACCTCTGCTTTGAGACTGTCTATTAAAGCGAGTCGCACTTCAAGCTGCGTGTGTCGCCAGAAGCTTATTGGGTTCCAGGTGGATCTTGTGCTGGGTTCCTGTTCCCTGAAGTATGTCACATATGCATCTTCGATAGTATGCACCAAACTTCTTCTTTGTGTTCCCTTCTTACTACACATAATAAAGTACTGGCCTTTCGTCCTAGTGTACAGCTGTATTGCCTTTGCCTACCCTCCCTGCAGTGGTCCACCCTCCCTGAATTGATCCACCCTCCCTGCAGTGGTCCACCCTCCCTGCAGTGGTCCACCCTCCCTGCAGTGTTCCACCCTCCCTGCAGTGGTCCACCCTCCCTGCAGTGGTCCACCCTCCCTGCAGTGTTCCACCCTCCCTGCAGTGGTCCACCCTCCCTGCAGTGTTCCACCCTCCCTGCAGGTGCCACAGGTGTGCAGTTGATGCTTCCTGTCTGCCGTTGTCTCTGCCAGCACTGTATGACTTAGCAACCATCTCTGGCTCAGACTCATCATGAAAACAACCCGTCAAGTATGTAAGGCATTGTTTAATTACTTCTCTGGCTTGGTAAACTTTCTGTACTGTTATGTCCCGGGTGTGAACATCTTCTTTCTCCGTGGCTCCTATGAACAGTGGTTCACACTCTAACCGTCCATGTTGTTACAGTGTGAACCACTGTTCATTTGAGCTTAGTAAATGGACTGAGCTGCTCCATTTGGCCACAACTAATACAACCACACTTCTGGTTACCCTATCAACATGGACCTTGATAGCTCACCAGCTGTTTCCATTTGGCCACAACTAAGGCCCCGTCCACACGAAGCCGATTTCATGGCGAAACCGCAAAGGTCTTGTACGGTTCGGCCTTCCGTCCACACGAAGCCGGCGAATCCGCTGACCGAAACCGCAAACTTCTGAAACCACCCTCGGAGGTGGTTTCAAATCTATCCGGTTTCGTTTTGGTTTCGTGTGGACGCCTGAAACCGACTGAAACCGCAAACCATGACATCATCGCCCCACCCCTCGACCTCCTAGCCAATGGCTCTTAAGCCCGCGGAGTCTCAGAAATCACAACAAAAAAGATGATGGCGGACTACAAGCTTGTAATCGTTCTGCAGCATATCATGTCCCTTGTTGGGTTGCTAAGCCATTATTTATTGAGAATCTAGTTCGCCATCGTAGAAGAGCTGTTTGTTTGTGTTGTTAGTGGTTCGGGGGGCAGCCTTTATGCGCATGCTCGCCTCTTCTTCTTCTGGATTTGTGTACCAGAAGCAGCGCCCCTTATGGGCCTGGAATGTTTACTACAGCGTTTCTACAGATCTATCCGGTTTCGCTTGGCTTCGTCTTTACGGAGATACTTCGAAACCGGATAGATCGAAACCGTAACGGTTTCGCCCGTTTCGGCTTCGTGTGGACGGGGCCTAATACAACCACGCTTCTGGTTACCCTATCAACGTGGACCTTGATAGCTCACCAGCTGTTAACTTCACTAAACAAGCGTGCTCCGTGCACCTTGTACCTTAAAG
Organism: Gadus macrocephalus; assembly: GCF_031168955.1. NCBI lineage: Eukaryota > Metazoa > Chordata > Actinopteri > Gadiformes > Gadidae > Gadus > Gadus macrocephalus. The sequence continues at coordinate 5,124,099 of NC_082387.1, read as the reverse complement.
CCTATAGTCGAGCCGAAGGCCAGATTGTGTACTCCTGGTAGCATGATAAGTTCTGCACTAAAAAACGGACATCAGTGTGTTTAGTTGTAGCTCCACTGTATTGTAGAGCTCCTGGTCTAATGGGACCTAGCATTTGTCTATAGGTGCCCTCAGTCCCTCTGGGTAACCTGATCCCACCCTAGACTACGTCCGAGCCCAACATTAACTAGGATTAACTTGTTGGTGCCTCCTAGAGGTTAAATGACAAAATCAATTATATTCCACCATGGGCTTGGTTACATTTATAATACACATCATCTATCTATTTCTGATTTCTGACACAAAAACAAGCCATGCAATTTCTTTAGGATTGATTATTTAATTAAAACCGAAATTTTTCCTCATCACTTCTGGCGGGCCATTGGCCCTACTTCCTAATTTGCACCTTGTTTTATCTGTGTGGGTTTGTGTCCTTCCTATTGAGGCCGTCATGGAAGGGCATGGTTCCTCTCTTGGCCATTCCTCTTCATCATGATACCTCTTCCCTGTGGCAGAACCCAGCTAGCCTGTCATTATTGAATCCACTTGAAAGGAAAACCAACAGTCAAGAACAGAAAATATACCACACACACACACACACACACACACACACACACACACACACATACGTAAGCATACATACACATGCACCCACACAAACACGCAGGCACATATATTAACAGACATTGAAGCACACAAATATACACATACACACAAATGCATGCACAGACACAGACACAGAACAGCATTCTGCAGCATTTCATTCATGGAACCTTTGGCAAACTGTAAATTGACAGGCCCTGGAGCTGGCCAGGTGTGCTGACTTACGAGTGGCTGCTGTTGTTTAGCGGAGTCTCACATGATGAACGGAAGGTAACCTCAGGGACATGAAGCTGAACTCAACCTCCCCTGGAGCTGATGGTCCCAGACAGACAGGGTGGTTCTCCTGGTTCCTTCAGCCCCTGTGCCTCATACCCACAGGCGCCTGGGGCAGAAGGACCCCCCCCCCCTGACCTTAAAGAGGAGGGGAGAGGAAAGGAGACTCAGACCCCATCTGACCAGCACGGAAAATCATTTAGTGACATTAGGGTCTACTGACTCTGCCGGGAAGAAACAGGAAATGTAAATAAATATCCTAAGCATTGTATATATTGTATATACGTATATCCAGACTTTTTAGTAAACTCATTATCGCATACACCTTGTTGTTATGAAATGTTTTTCTACTGGAAAGCTGAACAATTAGGCTACGGCGGTGTATTGTTTCATTCTGTTAGCATTCTGTTCCTGCAGAGGGGGAAGCATAGTAATGGCTTTTAGTGTCCCTTCACCTGCTGAAAGGACTGCAGGGGTCGGGCGTCCCAAAGGGAAATATGCAGTGATGAAAAAAGGAACTTGATGGGGATTTAATATGAAAGGAGAGATAGGGAATGAATGAGTGAACAATATGAAACCTACAGCAAATACAAAGCAGCACCGATTGACTGACAAGTGTCCCACTATCCCCTCTGGTACAAATACAATGCTGACAATGGTACGATTAAACTTAAAATAAAGATCAGATAAAGCAGTTATTTTATTCTCTCCATTTTCTTTTAATAAAGGGGTTGTCCCCTACAAATCAATCAAATGATGGAATAACGAATGAATGGAGGACAGGTAGACGGAGGAAGAGATGCAAGGGCTGTATTTGGGAATTATATGCACCTGCCTAATTATCATTGATAAAATTATTAAAGTCTTCTGCTCAACCGTCTCTTAAAGGCACCCAGTGCAACTTTCGAGGCTTAAAAATAAACATTCAATTTCTAGTCTTTTTTACACGTAGTAAGTTTCAATAACTCCATGCCATTACATACCGACATTCAAGCAGCAAAGATGAGACGTCGTTGTGTGGTGAGAACTGATAGAAAATCGATAACAACAATGCCGCCATTTTCTTTATTTTTTGTAACCTACAATAAATAAAGCAGGCTTCCAGTCAATGGAAAAATGGCTTCTCCCCACCGGCGATTGTTGTTGTTTACGATTTTCTATCAGTTCTCACCACACAACGACGTCTCATCTTTGCTCCTTGAATGTCGATATGTAATGGTATGGAGTTATTGAAACTTACTACGTGTAAAAAAGACTAGAAATTGAATGTTTATTTTTCATTGAATGTTTACATAAAGTTGCACTGGGTGCCTTTAAGAAGTGTATATCTCGTAAACATAATTAGCAACTAAATATGCCTAATCACCCACCACTAGATGTCGCCAGACACCACCTGAAATCCATTTAGTTGGTGGGTCTCAGGGTGAATTGCAGTGTATCAAAGGGTTCTAGTATTTCAAGGCCAAGAATAATTTCTGAGGGACTACTTACGATTACAATCATGGGCAAATAAACTAAAGGGATGTAAATGTGTCCCGGACATTTGAAAGATCATACATTCGATGCTAGACAATAGGTCTTGTGTAGCGATCTCGTTACAACACTACCATACATTGGGAAAATATCAAATAGAACAATATTAAGTTATTTAGTTCCAATAAGACAATTCTCTTTATTTAAGATTTAAATGAAAAATAAATGTTAAATGATCTGCATTAAATGTATAATCAATATTACTTCTTAAACTGTAGACAAACATTATGCTTTTTTTTGACAACGCAACTTGATCAAAAATAGAATAATTTTCAGATATAGCTAGATGAGCTTGGCAGTGGGTAAACCAAAGAGGATCCAAACGTACTAAATATCAAGTACCATTTTGATGCTATAATAAATAGAATACATGGTTTTACTGTTACAGTAATGAAATAAAACCTTTACACTACATTTGCTAACATTTTTAAATCAATGCTATTTTTATGAGTGGCATACAAATAAAGTATTACATGGCATGCATACTTAATGACAACGGTCAGACTGAGAAGGTTTAGTGGCGTCATTACAAATATTACAAAAAGCCATACATCATATAATATTAAAGGCAGTATAAATGTATGCATGTGATGTAATCATATTAAAGAGTGATTCTGTCTGTATTTGAACACATTTCAAGGTACTAATTAAGAATTTCAAAAATGCAGACCTGTCATTCAATAGTAAAACAAAAGTAGAAACACCCTTCTACTGGAATAATGTGAAGTTTCGATTTGTTTTGTGACTATCTAGAAGGCTTTGCGTCTTAAGATTTATACGTCATACAATAGAACCAGTGCATGTTATTAAATTAAATTATTAGACACAGTTGCATGTAGGAAAAAAATCAGCAGCATGTCAAAAGGTATCTTTTCAGAAAAAAAGACAAAATCTCATTGAAGAACATGGATGTTTCATCTCAGACACCCTGGTCGCACATCGGAGTCATGTATCATGCAGTAAATCATTGTAACGTAGGATAAAACTGAGCCACACGGTCAGTGTTGTATTAAATAGCACGCAGCATCTGTCCGACTGAATGTGTTGGTCCGTCTGTGGATCATCTGGCTCCTGTGCGCTTGACCACAATGGTGCCGGCCACCATGTCATACACAGTTCTGTTGTGCTGGAAGAACAGCAGCGTGATGAACGCAGGGAAGAAGAAGGCGATGGAGAAGTTCTTGTTCAGGGCTCTAATGGTGGAACTGCAGGAAGAGAGGCAGACAGCTGTGGCTTTATGCCCAATACTAACGACAAGGGGAGACTTGCAGACAGTAAAGGTTGCAATTATACTTATATAATAGAAGAATTATACCACTATCTTTCAGAGCACAAAACACATGGCAATGTAGGGACAGATAGACTACATGAAGCGAGCAGCAAATGACAGCCCTGTTTCATTTATGCTCTATGAGCTTAGCGCTGTTAAAAAAAACTATTCTATTTATCTTTTGGTTAGCACTACAAAATATGAACCAACATTACTGCATTAAAGGTTTGAGCCAAGGTGATGCTGCAGAATGAACACATCCACCCTTATTTTGCACATGAGGAACCACAACAATAAGCTGGAGGACTCACGCAGAGAGGGAGACCTCTGTGGCCGGCACCACCAGGACCCTGCGAGGCTGTACAAGGACCGAAGAGTCACACATCACCACCTGGAGGCCCAGGAGGAGTTTCCCCGGGGTGGCCCCCCCCGCCCCCCAGAGACAGGCAATCTGGAAAGAAGAAATAGGAGTTCTCAGGGCGTGTTCACACAGGCAGTTTTTTTACATAAAAAAAAACACCCGACCAGAGCGTTTTTTTACCAACTAAAAAACTGACGGGGTTTTGTCTAGTTCATTCTAGAGCACAATGTTCTAGAGCACATATACGTTGAAAATCGGTTACAGTATCAAAGTGGTTTGACTACGCTACTTGTATCAGTTTAAACTAGTTACAATGTCGAGGATTGTTGTTTTGGCGTTAGATGCCAACGACGAGGATAACGTTTGTGGGTGCATGATATAAACGGGGACGGCAGCAGTACGGTGCATTTCATAGTTTGATACAAGAGCTACGGTTTGATAATGCACGGTTCAGTGCGTATTTCAGACTCGACAAGAGTCAATTTGAAACCCTTTTGCCTGTGTGAACATGCCCTCAGGAATTAGAACTGCTGCAGGAAAGTTAATCTGTTTAGAAACTAAGTACATTTAGAACTATTGACATTTAGAATTTGGCTGTTTCAATCACAGATCTTGTTTAGAAACAGACAATTATGAACAGTGAGATGTTACACAAAATGTATTATAACAGGACTTTCAAGAATGAGGACCCATTGGCAGAACTACAGATATTAAAGACAATACACCAAAAAAATATTGATGAAGCATATCTTTGGACATAGCCTAAGGGTCAGACCTGTAATCCTTATGGTTACTTGCAGCGCTAAATATGAAAAGCAATATCCTGAATGTTTGTAATCTCACCTCGTAAAAACACACCAATACCCGGTAGACAAGGGCTACAAGCATCATCTTCTGAAGCTCCTCCATGGAGGTGTCCTCATCTATCTCCTCCACTATGAAGTGCATGGCAAACTTGGAGATATCCCTTGGGAACAAGCAATGCTGATAATTGAACAACACCGTTTCTTTCAAATCTATCAATACTGGACTTGCATGAAAACAATTGCTTAACACGTCCACTCAGAAACATCACTTACTTCATCCCACTCAGGTGCATGATGCTGATGATGATGGTCGCCTTTATGAAGAACAATATGAAGAAATCCACCATTTCAGCAACAAGCCTCTGAAAGGGCGAAGGAATGATATACTCTCGACCTGAAACGTTGTGGTAGCAGTTAAACATAGCTGATCGATCTTGTAGTGGAGCATACTTAATGCATTAGTGCACCTATGTGCGTACCTGGTCTGAGTGCGTTCCGCTGGTCCGGGGTCTGTTGCTGGGTCAGTGTGGCCGCCGGGAGGGAGCTGCTGCCCTGGGCCTGCAGCCCGGTCGGCCCGGCGGGGCTGGGGAGACCCGGCGAGTAGGTGGACAACGGCAGACCAAATGGGTTGTTGTACCAGTTCTGTGCATCGAAGCCGGTGAACTCATTGTGTGGCGTGGTGGTCCCGGGGTGTAGTAGAGGGTGGTAGTGAGGCATGGCAGCACACACAGACACCCAGCTCTGCCAGCCCACAGCGCCGCTGTAGTACTGCCACATCCAGCCCTGGAGCTCTGAGCAGTACTCCGTGGTACTGCGTCTTTCACAAACCTCATTCTTCATGTTCATATTTGCTTGGTTTGTTCTCCTTTTAATGTACGCGTATGGCTTTTCCTTGTTAAGGAGAATCATGTTTTCCTTATCGCGTTCAATGTTGGTGTTTTCGTCGGCCGCCATGTTTGTAATGACGTCACATTACGTCACCGGTAGTTTAAAAGTTTGAGTTCTTTAATATATTGTAGCGACCCTGGGACAATTAAATAGTTTGTGTGTTATGTGTTGCATTGAATTTCGTTGTCCGTTATGCCAGTTGTTCTATGTGCATGTATTGTAATGTTCTTATTGTCAATCAGGGTGGGGGCCTGCACGTGAGTGAGACCGTGTTGGGGGTTGCCGGGGTAACCGGGGTTTGTTTTGGGTCGGTTGTCTGCCGTTGGTTATAATAATAATAATAATAATAATAATAATAATAATAATAATAATAATACATTTAATTTAGAGGCGCCTTTCAAGACACCCAAGGTCACCTTACAGAGCATATAGTCATCATTCAAAACTATGTAAAACAGACTAGGAATAAAAGGAAAACAGAGGTTAAACATGAAGAATAATAATAATTAATAACACTCAAAGACGCCTAAAGTGAAGGGGGGACCTCACTAACCACCACCAATATGTAGCACCCACTTGGGTGATGCACGGCAGCCAATCGGTGCCAGAACGCTCACTACACACCAGCTTGAGGTGGAGAGTTAGGGATGAGGTGGAGAGTGAGTGAAAAGAACATATTTAAACACTATCGACCATATTTAAACACTGTCGATCACATTTAAACAATATCGACCACATGTAAACCCTATCGCCCACATTTAAACACTATCACCCACATTTAAACACTATGGACCACACGTAAACCCTATCGACCACATTTAAACACTATCGCCCACATTTAAACACTATCGCCCACATTTAAACACTATGGACCACATTTAAACACTATGGACCACATGTAAACCCTATCGACCACATGTAAACCCTATCGACCATATATAAACACTATCGACCACATTTAAACATGTAAACCCTATCGACCACATTTAAACACTATCGACCACATCCAAACACCATCGACCACATTTAAACACTCTCGCCCACACCTACACACTATCGACCACATTTAAACACTATCGACCACATGTAAACACTAGCGACCACATTTAAACATGTAAACCCTATCAACCACATTTAAACATGTAAACCCCTCTCGACCACATTTAAACCCTATCGACCACATTTAAACCCTATCGACCATATTCAAACACTATCGACCACATTTAAACACTATCGACCATATTTAAACACTATCGACCACATTCAAACCCTATCGACCACATTTAAACCCTATCAACCACATTTAAACCCTATCAACCATATTTAAACACTATCGACCACATTCAAACCCTATCGACCACATTTAAACACTATCGACCACATTTAAACATGTAAACCCTATCGACCACATTTAAACACTATCGACCACATCCAAACACCATCGACCACATTTAAACACTCTCGCCCACACCTACACACTATCGACCACATTTAAACACTATCGACCACATGTAAACACTAGCGACCACATTTAAACATGTAAACCCTATCAACCACATTTAAACATGTAAACCCCTCTCGACCACATTTAAACCCTATCGACCACATTTAAACCCTATCGACCATATTCAAACACTATCGACCACATTTAAACACTATCGACCATATTTAAACACTATCGACCACATTCAAACCCTATCGACCACATTTAAACCCTATCGACCACATTTAAACCCTATCAACCATATTTAAACACTATCGACCACATTCAAACACTATCGACCACATTTAAACACTATCGCCCACATTTAAACACTATAGACCATATTTAAACACTATCAACCATATTTAAACACTATCGACCACATCCAAACACCATCGACCACATTTAAACACTCTCGCCCACACCTACACACTATCGACCACATTTAAACACTATCGACCACATGTAAACACTAGCGACCACATTTAAACATGTAAACCCTATCAACCACATTTAAACATGTAAACCCCTCTCGACCACATTTAAACCCTATCAACCATATTTAAACACTATAGACCATATTTAAACACTATCAACCATATTTAAACACTATTGACCACATTTAAACACTATCGACCACATTCAAACACTATCGACCATATTTAAACACTATCGACCACATTCAAACACTATCGACCACATTTAAACCCTATCGCCCACATTTAAACACTATCGACCACATTTAAACCCTATCGCCCACATTTAAACACTATCGACCACACCCAAACACTATCGACCATATTCAAACACTATCGACCACATGTAAACACTAGTGATCATATTTAAACACTCACACAATTTGATACATATCACCATATAGATATAGATTTGTGCTGATTATATTATTACGATCTATCCTTGTATTTAAATTGCGGATCCGCATAAAGGGTATAAATTGCCATCCCCGTATTGGGTTCCAATAGGTTGACTGACTCTCCGTCCATCCTTCGTATCATCTGCTGTTCCAGCGCCAGACAAACGGCGGTTATGTTTCAGTGACCTGGTTTTGGTTGATTAAAAACTACGATATAAACGTCATAATTAAAATATAAACACAAGTCCTTGCTTCGGGCATATACAATTTTGATGGACGAAATCCAGACACCCGTTAGCATATGGTATGACCCAACCATACAGGGCTATCAGTGCTCGCTATCCCCTGTCTACAGTCAATATTCATTGAATTCTCATCCGAGATGTTTCCCAGCTGCCAACAGCTTCTGAGTTTAATACATTTGCTAAAAAACAAGCATAAACGGGCTTTAGGCTGCGTTCTCCAGGTCACATGAACATCTGAAATACGCCTGATAACTGCAACGACCAATTAAAAGTACTCTGAAACTAACGTCACTCTTCACATGTTAGGCAGGGTCTTCCAGGTCACGCTTCTCCATTGGCTGCCAATCTTGTGCTAGCCCATGCTGAGAAAATGCCAGCCCACTTATTGCACTGATACAATAATTATATGACCAGGTCAGAAGATGCAGCTCTTATATTGTTAAAGCTATGGCACCCATGTAATGCAACTTTAAAAACGTAAGGCCCTTGAACAACAGCAGTGCAAAATGTCCCAGCCGCCCTGCAGAGGGCCCTGGTGGTGGTTCTGTTCAACTCAAGCCAACTAATCACTAACATGACTGTAACAACAGGTTACAGTCATGTGAAAAGGCTCATTAGGCAAGGACTTGACTAGTACAGACAATTGACTGAAATGGATTTATTGAAGAGATTGCATTTTGGACTCCACCGGTTATTCAACTTCCTGAAGAGTTATGCCTCCCTTTCATAAGTCCTCACTGCAACCACATCACCAGCAGTGCATGTCTGGAGAAAATATAACAATCCATTAGGTGTGCAGCCAGGACAAATCCGGTATTTTGAACATTGAGTCCACTTTCTGGTATGTCTAGGATGAAATAGAGTAGTTAACACCGAGATTTTTAATATTGGTCCTGTCTTGAGTATTTGGCTAATACACCCCTGCCTGCTTCACAATGTGCATTCAAAAACACCCCAAAACGTTCGTTTTCAGAAATGTGAAACTCATCATGAGGTAGGCCTAATTGATGTTCCAAATCAAGTGTCGTAGCAAAATACAGCTTGTCCTGTTTTTATTTAGCATTTTGATGATTGAATGTTGATTTAGACTCGATTTATGAAAACGAACGTTTAGGGGTGTTTTTTGAATGCACATAGCCAGCCAGTGTGAAGCAGGCAGGGGCGAAATACTCGACAGCTACCAATAATCAAAATGTCGGTGTTAACCACTCCTTCATCCTAGACGAACCAGAAAAGGCGCTCAATTTTCAAAATGCCGGAATTGTAAAGTAAAAACCAAAGACGTCAGACAGTCGATGGTGCTCACCGTTATGAGTTTGCCACTCTCCAGTGCTCGCTCCAGGGTCGTGCTCCTGCCGTCCCACATTTGTTTCTGCACCAACTTTCCGTTGTTAAACGAGACGATGGTCTGCAGGGAGGAGGGTCACCATTATGCATGAGCACACACGTTTGAAACACAGGGAGGGGTCGATGCATCCAGCAGAACCCACCTTGGTCACTCTGTCGTCAGCGGTTCTCTCTTCAAACTCTTCGTCCAGTTTGAATTTAATTTCGGTACTTTTGAAAGTACTTTGTGTCTTCATGGAAATGACACCTTCAGCCACGCTGACGATGAATTTTGGTTTGATCACGTTCCCCACCTGGCGACTGGCCATGCCGACCCCTGCGTAGACAGTGAATTGTCGTCAGGTGTCCATAGAGACCAGTCAATGATGAGACCCGCTTGTTGCCACGTGGTCCGAATTGTAAATGAAGGTAAGACCTGTAGCCAGCCTGCAGTCCAAAAGCAAAGACAATCAAATCAAATCAAGCCTTGACATTTCAAACGAGGCGACCTCACCTATTGCCTTCATGTACTCATCAAAGTTCTCACTGAGGCTCATCTTCCATGTTCCAACAAATTGGTCCACCATTTTCGCGGTAAACTTTGTGCAGCCAAAGACCTTAACAGTGGGGTATGGGGCTGAATAACACTCAAGTTTAAGCACGACGACTATTTTCACCAACGAATCACAGACATTAGAGGGGCGTGGTGTTAGAGCAGGTAGATACCTGCAATCGGCGCATTAGAGAGAGAGAGAGAGAGAGAGAGAGAGAGAGAGAGAGAGAGAGAGAGAGAGAGAGAGAGAGAGAGAGAGAGAGAGAGAGAGAGAGAGAGAGAGAGAGAGAGAGAGAGAGAGAGAGAGAGAGAGAGAGAGAGAGAGAGAGAGAGAGAGAGAGAGAGAGAGAGAGAGAGAGAGAGAGAGAGAACAATTATAATATCACACGTTTGCATTTAGTTATTTCTTTAACAGTCTTATTCCTTGTCCTTTAACAGTCGTATTCCTTGTCCCTGAGCTACAGGGCTGATAGAATGATAGTCTTAATAGCTATAGCTTTCTTGAAAACCCTCAACAGGCTAGCTCAACCAGACATGACCCATGTCTTAACCTTTCTGCAACCATGAAGCTGCATTGCTCCCATAATACATTCAGTTAAGTGGAGTAACTCCCTGGACTGTGGTCCTTACACCAGAGGTGTGTGTGTGTGTGTGTGTGTGTGTGTGTGTGTGTGTGTGTGTGTGTGTGTGTGTGTGTGTGTGTGTGTGTGTGTGTCACACCTTTCTCCTGACAAAGCCCCTAGTGGGCATTAAATGCATCTGTGTATGTAGGCCTGCCTAAATCATGCACACCCCCATGCTTAAGCTCTCTCTAGTGTAGTCTTTCCAAAAGACTGGGTCGTGACTCGTGACCCACATTAGCATTTAAAAACAATGTCAACAAGAAGAATGTTTTTGATAGTACTGAATGTTTGTATTGTTCTGATAATTTTACTTATAACATTGAATCTAGTTGAAAGGCTAATGAAATAAAAACAATGAGATAGCCAAAACAAGGTGACATTAACTCGGCCTAAATGCATTTATTTGGTCTCATTTATAAAGTATTTGATTGATATGTGTATTATGTTTTCAATAACAAGTGCATAAAACAAAGTTGTGATTTATCTCTTTGAAAAGGCTGGTTTAAGTTCATATATAATGGGTTGTGGAATTGGCAGTAAAAACGTTCAGGAATGTTCATTTATGCACAAATTTGTTCTTCTCACAATTTTATAGATAAGGCCTATTGTGAATTGGGTCGCGATGGTTTGTAATTAAAAAAAATGGGTCCCCAGAAAAAAAGTTTGGAAAACACTGCGGATGAGTGGGTAAATGGATTTTAAATGTATTAAGTAGGAAAGAAATACCATAACATGCATATAATTAATAGCTACAAGCATGATACATAAACTACTATATATATGAATATTATGCTGCATAACAGGCTGGCTCCCTGAGTGCTACCAACATATAATATTATGAATATTTATCCAGTATTTATCAGTACATTATATCAAGGCCTCAGTACAATGGCAACTCCATCTTTGTATAATAATTAACATTACATTAGATTTATTAAGCTGACATTTTTGTCCAAGTGCATTCAGCAATAAAGATATATCCCGAAAAGGGAAAGAATCATTAAACTAAATACAATTCATCACATTAATCTGCCTCAGAAGTTCAATATAGAAACAAGAGAAAGATACATTTTGTTTTTTTTGTATTTATCTTTTTATGTCCGTTTTTATTTTATTCATGGGCAAAAATGCATTTTCACTAATCTATTGTTCAGCCTCATGGGTCTCAGCTTTCCTGATGTCAGTGGGAAAGAGGGTTAGTTGTGGACCAACATTGTGGAGCCAGGACAGCAAAAAATCAAGGTTTTGTTGAGCGGCTGCTGGGGTCCCCACATAGTGAAGGAACAGTCAATCTGGTAGTCATAGAGCGTGGACGGGTGGATTGGTGAACGGGCTTGGGTTTACGGTTCGACCATGTCCTGGATCTAGAATGTACAGGAGCCATTCGCAGCACGGTAGGCAAGTAGCAGTGTCTTTAATCTGATTTGAGCAGCCACTGGTAGCCAGTCCAGGGAGTGGAGGATTGGTGTAGTGTGGGAGAGCCTCTGTCGGTTGAAGACCAGCCGGGCTGCGGCAGTCTGGATGAGCTGGAGAGGACGAATAGCGCATGCAGGCAGACCAGCCACAAGGAGGTCACAGTCTAGACACAAGATGACAATAGCCTGGACCAAAACCTGGGTGGCTCTCTGAGTTAGAAACTGACATATCCTCCAGGTTCAGTCCTAGTCAGGCACCACAGAGTAGTGATATTGATGGAGAGATTGCAGATTCCTTAAAAGGAAGGAAAAGGAAGTGAAAGTAGGAGATGGAGAGGTCAGATGGTGACAGCAGCTGGGTGGGGAAATGAGCGTATGTCATGTATCTTTTCAACAAAGTAGTTAGTTGGAGGTTAAAGAAGGAGCTTTCGGCTGCAGACAGGGAGGAGAGAAGAGCTTGGGAGGCGAGAAGGTCGTCAGGGCGCATTTACACCATGCTCCTTCAGCCATTGGTTGGTTCTGTTAGAACCGAGTCAGACCACCAAGGTGCCAGAGGGGTCAGAGAGCCTGTCGATAGGTCAGAGGTCAGGGTGAGTCCAGAGGAGGACAAAGGAGAGAGGAGAGTCTTCATGGCAGAGTGGGGAGGCAGGAGTGAGAAGGGGTCAGGGGAGGGGAGCTGATAGGAAAGATGAGAGAAGAGGGAGATGTGGAGGACAGTGAGAGTATGTGTAGAAGAGGGAGACAGGTAGTAGAGGACGATGCGGTCTGCCTGCCTATTCTCACGAGCCCTCCAGCATCCCATTGACCGGTGGCCAGTGACAAAAGCGGAGGGTTTTTAACTGTATAAACACCTTGCCCGCAGCAGCACACTGACCCATTCTCTGGTGTGTGTGAGAGCCAAGAGGGGACCCCCCAGATGCCACCCCTTTCAGCTGCTTTGTGTTGGTGTCTGTCCACAGTGCGGTCGCAGGCAGTCCCATTGTGGCGGCGCAGTGTTTCTGATTGACACCGGGCCTCTTGTTCCCAGGGTCCAACCTGAGGACTCATGAATAACTGAGAGGATCCTTTGGACCAGAGAGCAGGCCTCATGAGAACTTTCAGGTTCCTTATTGTTGGAGTGAGGAGTAACTGGAACTGCGGCTTATGGTTTAGCTTACAGCCAATTTGAAATTGCCCGTTTTAACATATAAATTCAAACCTGTTTAAATATCCAAATTAAGTGTATTCCTGTTTTATATTCTGTCCCACACATTTCTTAACTATCACCATAGATTAAACACTAGACACTCAATAATTAAAGCCTGTTGAGAGAAAAGAACAGCCCATGAGATGAGCTCCAGCAGTGGGCCACAGCCCAGGGTCGCAACCATGTAGGGGCCGTCGGCTGGGACGCTCACAGGAGCTGGGGGCCCTCCTGCTCTTCAGCTGGCTGCTGTTTGGCGGAGAGAGAGAAAGAGGGAGAGAGAGCCAGGATGAGGAGTGGGTGTGTGTGTTGGTTGAGAGGGGGTCAGAGAGGTGCCCTGTGCATGTGTGCTGGAAGTCTTTTCATGGTCCTGGCTTTGATCGCCTCTCTCATCTTTTTTATCCCACGTGCTCCCTGTGCCTCAGGCTCCTGCTTGTTGGCCCACCGATAGAAGGCGGGGGGGTCCCGCCTCCCACTCACAGAGGCTCTGCTTGTTCTGTTAAGACCGGGAGAGCCGCCCTGCACCATGGAGGGTATACACCAGCCCTGCTGCACAGAGCAGCGTGGGTGCGAGGTTAACTAGGAGCCAGGGTACAGCCTCTCTCTCTGCTCTGCTTTTATCATTTCCCCCTCAGATCCCCAACAAGTGGGCTGGAGTCCTTGAGTGAAATACGACTGCTACAGCGCTCCAAAGGTGGCCTCCTGAACCCCCGCTACATGGGAAAGTGCCCACGTGCCCACCCTCCCTATGCTGGGAGATATGTAAAGCCTGCCAGAGGAGAGGCTTTACAAATCATTACAGACCAGGCCTCCCATCCTGTCCCCCTCTGCACCTCATATGGAGTGATTACTGTCATTGAGTCATGCCTCTTTCTCTCTTTTTCTTTCTCTCTCTCTCTCTCTCTCTCTCTCTCTCTCTCTCTCTCTCTCTCTCTCTCTCTCTCTCTATCTCTCTCTCTCTCTCGCTCGCTCTCTCTCTGTCTCTCCCTCCCTCTGCGGTCCCTCCCCACGATGACAGTGCAGTGGGGTCTGTGTTCCTGTTCAAAGCAGCAGCTGTGAAATCAAATGAGTGAGGAGGTTGGCAGTACATCTCCATAACATAGAGATGTACCATAGAGAAGGTTCCCTCCTGCAACCCCCCCCCCCCCCGAAACTACCCTGTGAGCCCCCTTAACCCTCCAATGACTCCCCCCACCCACCCTACCGCAGGAGGACCACAGACACTAAGGCAGAGCAGAGCAGGGAGGCCCTAATTGAGGATTAATTGGGGAGGGCAGCACTTAGTTCTATTTAGACATGTGGCAAGTGTTAGGCTGTAACAGGCCGCCCAGGCCATTCCATCCGGGGACTGCACTTATTCTGCCATATTTCGTGAGAAATCAATTCAAGGGTTTTCATGTCTTCAGCTAATGTGTTTGTAGTCAGAAACCTGGCGTGCCAACGTCTTGGACGGCCATAACAGGGTGGAGGAAAACAAATTGCCACTTGTTGGGTGGTGGGGGCAACCTGCC